>NW_027194810.1:0-308810 GCF_032444005.1 Ranitomeya imitator | reverse complement strand
ACTATGTAAAGCAGTTAATACAAGAGAAGATAGTATTCTGCTACAGATGGATCTGGATAAGTTGGAAACTTGGGCTGAAAGGTGGCAGATGAGGTTTAACAATGATAAATGTAAGGTTATACACATGGGAAGAGGGAATCAATATCACCATTACACACTGAACGGGAAACCACTGGGTAAATCTGACAGGGAGAAGGACTTGGGGATCCTAGTTAATGATAAACTTACCTGGAGCAGCCAGTGCCAGGCAGCAGCTGCCAAGGCAAACAGGATCATGGGGTGCATTAAAAGAGGTCTGGATACACATGATGAGAGCATTATACTGCCTCTGTACAAATCCCTAGTTAGACCGCACATGGAGTACTGTGTCCAGTTTTGGGCACCGGTGCTCAGGAAGGATATAATGGAACTAGAGAGAGTACAAAGGAGGGCAACAAAATTAATAAAGGGGATGGGAGAACTACAATACCCAGATAGATTAGCGAAATTAGGATTATTTAGTCTAGAAAAAAGACGACTGAGGGGCGATCTAATAACCATGTATAAGTATATAAGGGGACAATACAAATATCTCGCTGAGGATCTGTTTATACCAAGGAAGGTGACGGGTACAAGGGGGCATTCTTTGCGTCTGGAGGAGAGAAGGTTTTTCCACCAACATAGAAGAGGATTCTTTACTGTTAGGGCAGTGAGAATCTGGAATTGCTTGCCTGAGGAGGTGGTGATGGCGAACTCAGTCGAGGGGTTCAAGAGAGGCCTGGATGTCTTCCTGGAGCAGAACAATATTGTATCATACAATTATTAGGTTCTGTAGAAGGACGTAGATCTGGGGATTTATTATGATGGAATATAGGCTGAACTGGATGGACAAATGTCTTTTTTCGGCCTTACTAACTATGTTACTATGTTACTATGTTACTTTTCATCATAGTGCTTTTACCAATGCATAAAATGCATGGGGAAGTCATTTCGAATGACTGGTCCTCAGTGTTGTGAGAACGATGACTGGTTAAAATTTTTGGTGGTTTCTTGTTCAGTCCATAGGCCTACATCATGTGGCAAACCGGTGAGCATGTGGCTCTATTAGTATAGGAGATACCTGAAAACATATCACACTTTTCATCATAGTGCTTTTACCAATGCATAAAATGCATTGAGAAGTAAGTCATTTCGAATGACTGGTCCTCAGTGTTGTGAGAACGATGACTGGTTAAAATTTTTGGTGGTTTCTTGTTCAGTCCATAGGCCTACATCATGTGGCAAACCGGTGAGCATGTGGCTCTATTAGTATAGGAGATACCTGAAAACATATCACACTTTTCATCATAGTGCTTTTACCAATGCATAAAATGCATGGAGAAGTCATTTCGAATGACTGGTCCTCAGTGTTGTGAGAACGATGACTGGTTAAAATTTTTGGTGGTTTCTTGTTCAGTCCATAGGCCTACATCATGTGGCAAACCGGTGAGCATGTGGCTCTATTAGTATAGGAGATACCTGAAAACATATCACACTTTTCATCATAGTGCTTTTACCAATGCATAAAATGCATGGAGAAGTCATTTCGAATGACTGGTCCTCAGTGTTGTGAGAACGATGACTGGTTAAAATTTTTGGTGGTTTCTTGTTCAGTCCATAGGCCTACATCATGTGGCAAACCGATGAGCATGTGGCTCTATTAGTATGGGAGATACCTGAAAACATATCACACTTTTCATCATAGTGCTTTTACCAATGCATAAAATGCATGGAGAAGTCATTTCGAATGACTGGTCCTCAGTGTTGTGAGAACGATGACTGGTTAAAATTTTTGGTGATTTCTTGTTCAGTCCATAGGCCTACATCATGTGGCAAACCGGTGAGCATGTGGCTCTATTAGTATAGGAGATACCTGAAAACATATCACAATTTTCATCATAGTGCTTTTACCAATGCATAAAATGCATGGAGAAGTCATTTCGAATGACTGGTCCTCAGTGTTGTGAGAACGATGACTGGTTAAAATTTTTGGTGGTTTCTTGTTCAGTCCATAGGCCTACATCATGTGGCAAACCGGTGAGCATGTGGCTCTATTAGTATAGGAGATACCTGAAAACATCACACTTTTCATCATAGTGCTTTTACCAATGCATAAAAAGCATGGAGAAGTCATTTCGAATGACTGGTCCTCAGTGTTGTGAGAACGATGACTGGTTAAAATTTTTGGTGGTTTCTTGTTCAGTCCATAGGCCTACATCATGTGGCAAACCGGTGAGCATGTGGCTCTATTAGTATAGGAGATACCTGAAAACATATCACACTTTTCATCATAGTGCTTTTACCAATGCATAAAATGCATGGAGAAGTCATTTCGAATGACTGGTCTTCAGTGTTGTGAGAACGATGACTGGTTAAAATTTTTGGTGGTTTCTTGTTCAGTCCATAGGCCTACATCATGTGGCAAACCGGTGAGCATGTGGCTCTATTAGTATAGGAGATACCTGAAAACATATCACACTTTTCATCATAGTGCTTTTACCAATGCATAAAATGCATGGAGAAGTCATTTCGAATGACTGGTCCTCAGTGTTGTGAGAACGATGACTGGTTAAAATTTTTGGTGGTTTCTTGTTCAGTCCATAGGCCTACATCATGTGGCAAACCGGTGAGCATGTGGCTCTATTAGTATAGGAGATACCTGAAAACATATCACACAAAACCAGGGATTCAAGCTTCAGGAGGCTAATTTGCATATTCCAGGTGCCTTCTGGGAGAAGCGAAGTCTCCCTAAGCTAGAAGATCGTTGGGTACAGCCGGGACCAGCAGCTTCGAAAGCATCACCAAACCAGGGATTCAAGCTTCAGGAGGCTAATTTGCATATTCCAGGTGCCTTCTGGGAGAAGCGAAGTCTCCCTAAGCTAGAAGATCGTTGGGTACAGCCGGGACCAGCTGCTTCGAAAGCATCACCAAACCAGGGATTCAAGCTTCAGGAGGCTAATTTGCATATTCCAGGTGCCTTCTGGGAGAAGCGAAGTCTCCCTAAGCTAGAAGATCGTTGGGTACAGCCGGGACCAGCTGCTTCGAAAGCATCACCAAACCAGGGATTCAAGCTTCAGGAGGCTAATTTGCATATTCCAGGTGCCTTCTGGGAGAAGCGAAGTCTCCCTAAGCTAGAAGATCGTTGGGTACAGCCGGGACCAGCTGCTTCGAAAGCATCACCAAACCAGGGATTCAAGCTTCAGGAGGCTAATTTGCATATTCCAGGTGCCTTCTGGGAGAAGCGAAGTCTCCCTAAGCTAGAAGATTGTTGGGTACAGCCGGGACCAGCTGCTTCGAAAGCATCACCAAACCAGGGATTCAAGCTTCAGGAGGCTAATTTGCATATTCCAGGTGCCTTCTGGGAGAAGCGAAGTCTCCCTAAGCTAGACGATCGTTGGGTACAGCCGGGACCAGCTGCTTCGAAAGCATCACCAAACCAGGGATTCAAGCTTCAGGAGGCTAATTTGCATATTCCAGGTGCCTTCTGGGAGAAGCGAAGTCTCCCTAAGCTAGAAGATCGTTGGGTACAGCCGGGACCAGCTGCTTCGAAAGCATCACCAAACCAGGGATTCAAGCTTCAGGAGGCTAATTTGCATATTCCAGGTGCCTTCTGGGAGAAGCGAAGTCTCCCTAAGCTAGAAGATCGTTGGGTACAGCCGGGACCAGCTGCTTCGAAAGCATCACCAAACCGCGCGCCGGTTATTGCAAGAGAGCTTGGCTGAGTAGATTACACAAGAAGGAAAACACACAGCAAGTCAGCAGGTTCTAGGAGCAACATGGCAGATGTGACAACCTACATGGTGAGCTGCAGCATGTGCTACATGTTCACAGATCGACCAGAAGAAGAATCCAATTTCACCTGTCAGAAGTGTAGACTAGTGGCCCTTTTAGAAGAAAAGGTGCGGGGTCTGGAAGAAAGAATAGCAACTTTGAAACTCATCAAAGAGAATGAAGACTTTCTAGACAGAACAGAAGCATCTCTACTGGTCACAGAAGGTGCAAAAAGTGTCAGAGAACCTCCAAAAGCAGATGAGTGGAAGCATGTGACCAAAAGAAGCAAGAAGACCATGGAGAAATCACCAACCACACAACTGAAGAACCGATATCAAATCTTTGTAGAGGATGAAGATGGCACACCTAAGAATGAAGCAATACCAGCAAGCAAAAAAGAAAAGGGCACACAGCAACAAGTGACAGCAAAAAGTACAGCCAAGAAGCAACGAAGAGTGGTGGTGGTGGGAGACTCACTACTGAGAGGCACAGAAGCAGCCATCTGCAGACCGGACATAACTGCAAGAGAAGTATGCTGCCTTCCAGGTGCGATGATCAAGGATGTGACCGATAGGATACCAAAGCTCTTCAGCTCCAAGGACGTCCACCCATTTCTTCTGATACATGTTGGCACCAATGACACGGCAAGGAAGGACCTACCGACAATCTGCAAGGACTTTGAAGAGTTGGGGAAGAAAGTAAAGGAACTGTATGCACAGGTAGTTTTTTCTTCTATCCTTCCAGTAGATGGGCATGGCACCAGGAGATGGAACAGGATCCTTGATGCAAACAACTGGCTAAGACGATGGTGCAGACAACAAGGATTTGGATTCCTGGACCACGGTGTGAATTACTGGTATGATGGACTCCTCGCCAGAGACGGACTACACCTCAACAAACCTGGGAAACACACATTCGCCAGAAGACTCGCTACACTCATCAGGAGGGCGTTAAACTAGAAGAAGAGGGGACGGGAAGAAAAACATTAGACTCGAACAAAGACGACCCAGGAAAACATACTCAGAAGGGAGGTAAGAACATTTCTAAAACAATCCACAGTGAGGAGATTGGAACAAAACAAAATCCTCTAAACTGCATGCTCGCAAACGCCAGAAGCCTGACAAACAAGATGGAAGAACTAGAAGCAGAAATATCTACAGGTAACTTTGACATAGTGGGAATAACCGAGACATGGTTAGATGAAAGCTATGACTGGGCAGTTAACTTACAGGGTTACAGTCTGTTTAGAAAGGATCGTAAAAATCGGAGAGGAGGAGGGGTTTGTCTCTATGTAAAGTCTTGTCTAAAGTCCACTTTAAGGGAGGATATTAGCGAAGGGAATGAGGATGTCGAGTCCATATGGGTTGAAATTCATGGAGGGAAAAATGGTAACAAAATTCTCATTGGGGTCTGTTACAAACCCCCAAATATAACAGAAAGCATGGAAAGTCTACTTCTAAAGCAGATAGATGAAGCTGCAACCCATAATGAGGTCCTGGTTATGGGGGACTTTAACTACCCGGATATTAACTGGGAAACAGAAACCTGTGAAACCCATAAAGGCAACAGGTTTCTGCTAATAACCAAGAAAAATTATCTTTCACAATTGGTGCAGAATCCAACCAGAGGAGCAGCACTTTTAGACCTAATACTATCTAATAGACCTGACAGAATAACAAATCTGCAGGTGGTTGGGCATTTAGGAAATAGCGACCACAATATTGTGCAGTTTCACCTGTCTTTCACTAGGGGGACTTGTCAGGGAGTCACAAAAACATTGAACTTTAGGAAGGCAAAGTTTGAACAGCTTAGAGATGCCCTTAATCTGGTAGACTGGGACAATATCCTCAGAAATGAGAATACAGATAATAAATGGGAAATGTTTAAGAACATCCTAAATAGGCAGTGTAAGCGGTTTATACCTTGTGGGAATAAAAGGACTAGAAATAGGAAAAACCCAATGTGGCTAAACAAAGAAGTAAGACAGGCAATTAACAGTAAAAAGAAAGCATTTGCACTACTAAAGCAGGATGGCACCATTGAAGCTCTAAAAAACTATAGGGAGAAAAATACTTTATCTAAAAAACTAATTAAAGCTGCCAAAAAGGAAACAGAGAAGCACATTGCTAAGGAGAGTAAAACTAATCCCAAACTGTTCTTCAACTATATCAATAGTAAAAGAATAAAAACTGAAAATGTAGGCCCCTTAAAAAATAGTGAGGAAAGAATGGTTGTAGATGACGAGGAAAAAGCTAACATATTAAACACCTTCTTCTCCACGGTATTCACGGTGGAAAATGAAATGCTAGGTGAAATCCCAAGAAACAATGAAAACCCTATATTAAGGGTCACCAATCTAACCCAAGAAGAGGTGCGAAACCGGCTAAATAAGATTAAAATAGATAAATCTCCGGGTCCGGATGGCATACACCCACGAGTACTAAGAGAACTAAGTAATGTAATAGATAAACCATTATTTCTTATTTTTAGTGACTCTATAGCGACAGGGTCTGTTCCGCAGGACTGGCGCATAGCAAATGTGGTGCCAATATTCAAAAAGGGCTCTAAAAGTGAACCTGGAAATTATAGGCCAGTAAGTCTAACCTCTATTGTTGGTAAAATATTTGAAGGGTTTCTGAGGGATGTTATTCTGGATTATCTCAATGAGAATAACTGTTTAACTCCATATCAGCATGGGTTTATGAGAAATCGCTCCTGTCAAACCAATCTAATCAGTTTTTATGAAGAGGTAAGCTATAGACTGGACCACGGTGAGTCATTGGACGTGGTATATCTCGATTTTTCCAAAGCGTTTGATACCGTGCCGCACAAGAGGTTGGTACACAAAATGAGAATGCTTGGTCTGGGGGAAAATGTGTGTAAATGGGTTAGTAACTGGCTTAGTGATAGAAAGCAGAGGGTGGTTATAAATGGTATAGTCTCTAACTGGGTCGCTGTGACCAGTGGGGTACCGCAGGGGTCAGTATTGGGACCTGTTCTCTTCAACATATTCATTAATGATCTGGTAGAAGGTTTACACAGTAAAATATCGATATTTGCAGATGATACAAAACTATGTAAAGCAGTTAATACAAGAGAAGATAGTATTCTGCTACAGATGGATCTGGATAAGTTGGAAACTTGGGCTGAAAGGTGGCAGATGAGGTTTAACAATGATAAATGTAAGGTTATACACATGGGAAGAGGGAATCAATATCACCATTACACACTGAACGGGAAACCACTGGGTAAATCTGACAGGGAGAAGGACTTGGGGATCCTAGTTAATGATAAACTTACCTGGAGCAGCCAGTGCCAGGCAGCAGCTGCCAAGGCAAACAGGATCATGGGGTGCATTAAAAGAGGTCTGGATACACATGATGAGAGCATTATACTGCCTCTGTACAAATCCCTAGTTAGACCGCACATGGAGTACTGTGTCCAGTTTTGGGCACCGGTGCTCAGGAAGGATATAATGGAACTAGAGAGAGTACAAAGGAGGGCAACAAAATTAATAAAGGGGATGGGAGAACTACAATACCCAGATAGATTAGCGAAATTAGGATTATTTAGTCTAGAAAAAAGACGACTGAGGGGCGATCTAATAACCATGTATAAGTATATAAGGGGACAATACAAATATCTCGCTGAGGATCTGTTTATACCAAGGAAGGTGACGGGTACAAGGGGGCATTCTTTGCGTCTGGAGGAGAGAAGGTTTTTCCACCAACATAGAAGAGGATTCTTTACTGTTAGGGCAGTGAGAATCTGGAATTGCTTGCCTGAGGAGGTGGTGATGGCGAACTCAGTCGAGGGGTTCAAGAGAGGCCTGGATGTCTTCCTGGAGCAGAACAATATTGTATCATACAATTATTAGGTTCTGTAGAAGGACGTAGATCTGGGGATTTATTATGATGGAATATAGGCTGAACTGGATGGACAAATGTCTTTTTTCGGCCTTACTAACTATGTTACTATGTTACTATGTTACTTTTCATCATAGTGCTTTTACCAATGCATAAAATGCATGGGGAAGTCATTTCGAATGACTGGTCCTCAGTGTTGTGAGAACGATGACTGGTTAAAATTTTTGGTGGTTTCTTGTTCAGTCCATAGGCCTACATCATGTGGCAAACCGGTGAGCATGTGGCTCTATTAGTATAGGAGATACCTGAAAACATATCACACTTTTCATCATAGTGCTTTTACCAATGCATAAAATGCATTGAGAAGTAAGTCATTTCGAATGACTGGTCCTCAGTGTTGTGAGAACGATGACTGGTTAAAATTTTTGGTGGTTTCTTGTTCAGTCCATAGGCCTACATCATGTGGCAAACCGGTGAGCATGTGGCTCTATTAGTATAGGAGATACCTGAAAACATATCACACTTTTCATCATAGTGCTTTTACCAATGCATAAAATGCATGGAGAAGTCATTTCGAATGACTGGTCCTCAGTGTTGTGAGAACGATGACTGGTTAAAATTTTTGGTGGTTTCTTGTTCAGTCCATAGGCCTACATCATGTGGCAAACCGGTGAGCATGTGGCTCTATTAGTATAGGAGATACCTGAAAACATCACACTTTTCATCATAGTGCTTTTACCAATGCATAAAAAGCATGGAGAAGTCATTTCGAATGACTGGTCCTCAGTGTTGTGAGAACGATGACTGGTTAAAATTTTTGGTGGTTTCTTGTTCAGTCCATAGGCCTACTTCATGTGGCAAACCGGTGAGCATGTGGCTCTATTAGTATAGGAGATACCTGAAAACATATCACACTTTTCATCATAGTGCTTTTACCAATGCATAAAATGCATGGAGAAGTCATTTCGAATGACTGGTCTTCAGTGTTGTGAGAACGATGACTGGTTAAAATTTTTGGTGGTTTCTTGTTCAGTCCATAGGCCTACATCATGTGGCAAACCGGTGAGCATGTGGCTCTATTAGTATAGGAGATACCTGAAAACATATCACACTTTTCATCATAGTGCTTTTACCAATGCATAAAATGCATGGAGAAGTCATTTCGAATGACTGGTCCTCAGTGTTGTGAGAACGATGACTGGTTAAAATTTTTGGTGGTTTCTTGTTCAGTCCATAGGCCTACATCATGTGGCAAACCGGTGAGCATGTGGCTCTATTAGTATAGGAGATACCTGAAAACATATCACACTTTTCATCATAGTGCTTTTACCAATGCATAAAATGCATGGAGAAGTCATTTCGAATGACTGGTCCTCAGTGTTGTGAGAACGATGACTGGTTAAAATTTTTGGTGGTTTCTTGTTCAGTCCATAGGCCTACATCATGTGGCAAACCGGTGAGCATGTGGCTCTATTAGTATAGGAGATACCTGAAAACATATCACACTTTTCATCATAGTGCTTTTACCAATGCATAAAATGCATGGAGAAGTCATTTCGAATGACTGGTCCTCAGTGTTGTGAGAACGATGACTGGTTAAAATTTTTGGTGGTTTCTTGTTCAGTCCATAGGCCTACATCATGTGGCAAACCGGTGAGCATGTGGCTCTATTAGTATAGGAGATACCTGAAAACATATCACACTTTTCATCATAGTGCTTTTACCAATGCATAAAATGCATGGAGAAGTCATTTCGAATGACTGGTCCTCAGTGTTGTGAGAACGATGACTGGTTAAAATTTTTGGTGGTTTCTTGTTCAGTCCATAGGCCTACATCATGTGGCAAACCGGTGAGCATGTGGCTCTATTAGTATAGGAGATACCTGAAAACATATCACACTTTTCATCATAGTGCTTTTACCAATGCATAAAATGCATGGAGAAGTCATTTCGAATGACTGGTCCTCAGTGTTGTGAGAACGATGACTGGTTAAAATTTTTGGTGGTTTCTTGTTCAGTCCATAGGCCTACATCATGTGGCAAACCGGTGAGCATGTGGCTCTATTAGTATAGGAGATACCTGAAAACATATCACACTTTTCATCATAGTGCTTTTACCAATGCATAAAATGCATGGAGAAGTCATTTCGAATGACTGGTCCTCAGTGTTGTGAGAACGATGACTGGTTAAAATTTTTGGTGGTTTCTTGTTCAGTCCATAGGCCTACATCATGTGGCAAACCGGTGAGCATGTGGCTCTATTAGTATAGGAGATACCTGAAAACATATCACACTTTTCATCATAGTGCTTTTACCAATGCATAAAATGCATGGAGAAGTCATTTCGAATGACTGGTCCTCAGTGTTGTGAGAACGATGACTGGTTAAAATTTTTGGTGGTTTCTTGTTCAGTCCATAGGCCTACATCATGTGGCAAACCGGTGAGCATGTGGCTCTATTAGTATAGGAGATACCTGAAAACATATCACAGTTTTCATCATAGTGCTTTTACCAATGCATAAAATGCATGGAGAAGTCATTTCGAATGACTGGTCCTCAGTGTTGTGAGAACGATGACTGGTTAAAATTTTTGGTGGTTTCTTGTTCAGTCCATAGGCTTACATCATGTGGCAAACCGGTGAGCATGTGGCTCTATTAGTATAGGAGATACCTGAAAACATATCACACTTTCCATCATAGTGCTTTTACCAATGCATAAAATGCATGGAGAAGTCATTTCGAATGACTGGTCCTCAGTGTTGTGAGAACGATGACTGGTTAAAATTTTTGGTGGTTTCTTGTTCAGTCCATAGGCCTACATCATGTGGCAAACCGGTGAGCATGTGGCTCTATTAGTATAGGAGATACCTGAAAACATATCACACTTTTCATCATAGTGCTTTTACCAATGCATAAAATGCATGGAGAAGTCATTTCGAATGACTGGTCCTCAGTGTTGTGAGAACGATGACTGGTTAAAATTTTTGGTGGTTTCTTGTTCAGTCCATAGGCCTACATCATGTGGCAAACCGGTGAGCATGTGGCTCTATTAGTATAGGAGATACCTGAAAACATATCACACTTTTCATCATAGTGCTTTTACCAATGCATAAAATGCATGGAGAAGTCATTTCTAATGACTGGTCCTCAGTGTTGTGAGAACGATGACTGGTTAAAATTTTTGGTGGTTTCTTGTTCAGTCCATAGGCCTACATCATGTGGCAAACCGGTGAGCATGTGGCTCTATTAGTATAGGAGATACCTGAAAACATATCACACTTTTCATCATAGTGCTTTTACCAATGCATAAAATGCATGGAGAAGTCATTTCGAATGACTGGTCCTCAGTGTTGTGAGAACGATGACTGGTTAAAATTTTTGGTGGTTTCTTGTTCAGTCCATAGGCCTACATCATGTGGCAAACCGGTGAGCATGTGGCTCTATTAGTATAGGAGATACCTGAAAACATATCACACTTTTCATCATAGTGCTTTTACCAATGCATAAAATGCATGGAGAAGTCATTTCGAATGACTGGTCCTCAGTGTTGTGAGAACGATGACTGGTTAAAATTTTTGGTGGTTTCTTGTTCAGTCCATAGGCCTACATCATGTGGCAAACCGGTGAGCATGTGGCTCTATTAGTATAGGAGATACCTGAAAACATATCACACTTTTCAACATAGTGCTTTTACCAATGCATAAAATGCATGGAGAAGTCATTTCGAATGACTGGTCCTCAGTGTTGTGAGAACAATGACTGTTTAAAATTTTTGGTGGTTTCTTGTTCAGTCCATAGGCTTACATCATGTGGCAAACCGGTGAGCATGTGGCTCTATTAGTATAGGAGATACCTGAAAACATATCACACTTTCCATCATAGTGCTTTTACCAATGCATAAAATGCATGGAGAAGTCATTTCGAATGACTGGTCCTCAGTGTTGTGAGAACGATGACTGGTTAAAATTTTTGATGGTTTCTTGTTCAGTCCATAGGCCTACATCATGTGGCAAACCGGTGAGCATGTGGCTCTATTAGTATAGGAGATACCTGAAAACATATCACACTTTTCATCATAGTGCTTTTACCAATGCATAAAATGCATGGAGAAGTCATTTCGAATGACTGGTCCTCAGTGTTGTGAGAACGATGACTGGTTAAAATTTTTGGTGGTTTCTTGTTCAGTCCATAGGCCTACATCATGTGGCAAACCGGTGAGCATGTGGCTCTATTAGTATAGGAGATACCTGAAAACATATCACACTTTTCATCATAGTGCTTTTACCAATGCATAAAATGCATGGAGAAGTCATTTCGAATGACTGGTCCTCAGTGTTGTGAGAACGATGACTGGTTAAAATTTTTGGATGGTTTCTTGTTCAGTCCATAGGCCTACATCATGTGGCAAACCGGTGAGCATGTGGCTCTATTAGTATAGGAGATACCTGAAAACATATCACACTTTTCATCATAGTGCTTTTACCAATGCATAAAATGCATGGAGAAGTCATTTCGAATGACTGGTCCTCAGTGTTGTGAGAACGATGACTGGTTAAAATTTTTGGTGGTTTCTTGTTCAGTCCATAGGCCTACATCATGTGGCAAACCGGTGAGCATGTGGCTCTATTAGTATAGGAGATACCTGAAAACATATCACACTTTTCATCATAGTGCTTTTACCAATGCATAAAATGCATGGAGAAGTCATTTCGAATGACTGGTCCTCAGTGTTGTGAGAACGATGACTGGTTAAAATTTTTGGTGGTTTCTTGTTCAGTCCATAGGCCTACATCATGTGGCAAACCGGTGAGCATGTGGCTCTATTAGTATAGGAGATACCTGAAAACATATCACACTTTTCATCATAGTGCTTTTACCAATGCATAAAATGCATGGAGAAGTCATTTCGAATGACTGGTCCTCAGTGTTGTGAGAACGATGACTGGTTAAAATTTTTGGTGGTTTCTTGTTCAGTCCATAGGCCTACATCATGTGGCAAACCGGTGAGCATGTGGCTCTATTAGTATAGGAGATACCTGAAAACATATCACACTTTTCATCATAGTGCTTTTACCAATGCATAAAATGCATGGAGAAGTCATTTCGAATGACTGGTCCTCAGTGTTGTGAGAACGATGACTGGTTAAAATTTTTGGTGGTTTCTTGTTCAGTCCATAGGCCTACATCATGTGGCAAACCGGTGAGCATGTGGCTCTATTAGTATAGGAGATACCTGAAAACATATCACACTTTTCATCATAGTGCTTTTACCAATGCATAAAATGCATGGAGAAGTCATTTCGAATGACTGGTCCTCAGTGTTGTGAGAACGATGACTGGTTAAAATTTTTGGTGGTTTCTTGTTCAGGTCCATAGGCCTACATCATGTGGCAAACCGGTGAGCATGTGGCTCTATTAGTATAGGAGATACCTGAAAACATATCACACTTTTCATCATAGTGCTTTTACCAATGCATAAAATGCATGGAGAAGTCATTTCGAATGACTGGTCCTCAGTGTTGTGAGAACGATGACTGGTTAAAATTTTTGGTGGTTTCTTGTTCAGTCCATAGGCCTACATCATGTGGCAAACCGGTGAGCATGTGGCTCTATTAGTATAGGAGATACCTGAAAACATATCACACTTTTCATCATAGTGCTTTTACCAATGCATAAAATGCATGGAGAAGTCATTTCGAATGACTGGTCCTCAGTGTTGTGAGAACGATGACTGGTTAAAATTTTTGGTGGTTTCTTGTTCAGTCCATAGGCCTACATCATGTGGCAAACCGGTGAGCATGTGGCTCTATTAGTATAGGAGATACCTGAAAACATATCACACTTTTCATCATAGTGCTTTTACCAATGCATAAAATGCATGGAGAAGTCATTTCGAATGACTGGTCCTCAGTGTTGTGAGAACGATGACTGGTTAAAATTTTTGGTGGTTTCTTGTTCAGTCCATAGGCCTACATCATGTGGCAAACCGGTGAGCATGTGGCTCTATTAGTATAGGAGATACCTGAAAACATATCACACTTTTCATCATAGTGCTTTTACCAATGCATAAAATGCATGGAGAAGTCATTTCGAATGACTGGTCCTCAGTGTTGTGAGAACGATGACTGGTTAAAATTTTTGGTGGTTTCTTGTTCAGTCCATAGGCCTACATCATGTGGCAAACCGGTGAGCATGTGGCTCTATTAGTATAGGAGATACCTGAAAACATATCACACTTTTCATCATAGTGCTTTTACCAATGCATAAAATGCATGGAGAAGTCATTTCGAATGACTGGTCCTCAGTGTTGTGAGAACGATGACTGGTTAAAATTTTTGGTGGTTTCTTGTTCAGTCCATAGGCCTACATCATGTGGCAAACCGGTGAGCATGTGGCTCTATTAGTATAGGAGATACCTGAAAACATATCACACTTTTCATCATAGTGCTTTTACCAATGCATAAAATGCATGGAGAAGTCATTTCGAATGACTGGTCCTCAGTGTTGTGAGAACGATGACTGGTTAAAATTTTTGGTGGTTTCTTGTTCAGTCCATAGGCCTACATCATGTGGCAAACCGGTGAGCATGTGGCTCTATTAGTATAGGAGATACCTGAAAACATATCACACTTTTCATCATAGTGCTTTTACCAATGCATAAAATGCATGGAGAAGTCATTTCGAATGACTGGTCCTCAGTGTTGTGAGAACGATGACTGGTTAAAATTTTTGGTGGTTTCTTGTTCAGTCATAGGCCTACATCATGTGGCAAACCGGTGAGCATGTGGCTCTATTAGTATAGGAGATACCTGAAAACATATCACACTTTTCCATCATAGTGCTTTTACCAATGCATAAAATGCATGGAGAAGTCATTTCGAATGACTGGTCCTCAGTGTTGTGAGAACGATGACTGGTTAAAATTTTTGGTGGTTCTTGTTCAGTCCATAGGCCTACATCATGTGGCAAACCGGTGAGCATGTGGCTCTATTAGTATAGGAGATACCTGAAAACATATCACACTTTTCATCATAGTGCTTTTACCAATGCATAAAATGCATGGAGAAGTCATTTCGAATGACTGGTCCTCAGTGTTGTGAGAACGATGACTGGTTAAAATTTTTGTGGTTTCTTGTTCAGTCCATAGGCCTACATCATGTGGCAAACCGGTGGATGGAAGGGCATGTGGCTATATTAGTATAGGAGATACCTGAAAACATATCACACTTTTTATCATAGTGCTTTTACCAATGCATAAAATGCATGGAGAAGTCATTTCGAATGACTGGTCCTCAGTGTTGTGAGAACGATGACTGGTTAAAATTTTTGGTGGTTTCTTGTTCAGTCCATAGGCCTACATCATGTGGCAAACCGGTGAGCATGTGGCTCTATTAGTATAGGAGATACCTGAAAACATGATCACACTTTCATCATAGTGCTTTTACCAATGCATAAAATGCATGGAGAAGTCATTTCGAATGACTGGTCCTCAGTGTTGTGAGAACGTTGACTGGTTAAAATTTTGGTGGTTTCTTGTTCAGTCCATAGGCCTACATCATGTGGCAAACCGGTGAGCATGTGGCTCTATTAGTATAGGAGATACCTGAAAACATCACACTTTTCATCATAGTGCTTTTACCAATGCATAAAATGCATGGAGAAGTCATTTCGAATGACTGGTCCTCAGTGTTGTGAGAACGATGACTGGTTAAAATTTTTGGTGGTTTCTTGTTCAGTCCATAGGCCTACATCATGTGGCAAACCGGTGAGCATGTGGTTCTATTAGTATAGGAGATACCTGAAAACATATCACACTTTTCATCATAGTGCTTTTACCAATGCATAAAATGCATGGAGAAGTCATTTCGAATGACTGGTCCTCAGTACTGTGAGAACGATGACTGGTTAAAATTTTTGGTGGTTTCTTGTTCAGTCCATAGGCCTACATCATGTGGCAAACCGGTGAGCATGTGGCTCTATTAGTATAGGAGATACCTGAAAACATATCACACTTTTCATCATAGTGCTTTTACCAATGCATAAAATGCATGGAGAAGTCATTTCGAATGACTGGTCCTCAGTGTTGTGAGAACGATGACTGGTTAAAATTTTTGGTGGTTTCTTGTTCAGTCCATAGGCCTACATCATGTGGCAAACCGGTGAGCATGTGGCTCTATTAGTATAGGAGATACCTGAAAACATATCACACTTTTCATCATAGTGCTTTTACCAATGCATAAAATGCATGGAGAAGTCATTTCGAATGACTGGTCCTCAGTGTTGTGAGAACGATGACTGGTTAAAATTTTGGTGGTTTCTTGTTCAGTCCATAGGCCTACATCATGTGGCAAACCGGTGAGCATGTGGCTCTATTAGTATAGGAGATACCTGAAAACATATCACACTTTTCATCATAGTGCTTTTACCAATGCATAAAATGCATGGAGAAGTCATTTCGAATGACTGGTCCTCAGTGTTGTGAGAACGATGACTGGTTAAATTTTTGGTGGTTTCTTGTTCAGTCCATAGGCCTACATCATGTGGCAAACCGGTGAGCATGTGGCTCTATTAGTATAGGAGATACCTGAAAACATATCACACTTTTCATCATAGTGCTTTTACCAATGCATAAAATGCATGGAGAAGTCATTTCGAATGACTGGTCCTCAGTGTTGTGAGAACGATGACTGGTTAAAATTTTTGGAGGTTTCTTGTTCAGTCCATAGGCCTACATCATGTGGCAAACCGGTGAGCATGTGGCTCTATTAGTATAGGAGATACCTGAAAACATCACACTTTTCATCATAGTGCTTTTACCAATGCATAAAATGCATGGAGAAGTCATTTCGAATGACTGGTCCTCAGTGTTGTGAGAACGATGACTGGTTAAAATTTTTGGTGGGTTTCTTGTTCAGTCCATAGGCCTACATCATGTGGCAAACCGGTGAGCATGTGGCTCTATTAGTATAGGAGATACCTGAAAACATCACACTTTTCATCATAGTGCTTTTACCAATGCATAAAATGCATGGAGAAGTCATTTCGAATGACTGGTCCTCAGTGTTGTGAGAACGATGACTGGTTAAAATTTTGGTGGTTTCTTGTTCAGTCCATAGGCCTACATCATGTGGCAAACCGGTGAGCATGTGGCTCTATTAGTATAGGAGATACCTGAAAACATATCACACTTTTCATCATAGTGCTTTTTACCAATGCATAAAATGCATGGAGAAGTCATTTCGAATGACTGGTCCTCAGTGTTGTGAGAACGATGACTGGTTAAAATTTTTGGAGGTTTCTTGTTCAGTCCATAGGCCTACATCATGTGGCAAACCGGTGAGCATGTGGCTCTATTAGTATAGGAGATACCTGAAAACATCACACTTTTCATCATAGTGCTTTTACCAATGCATAAAATGCATGGAGAAGTCATTTCGAATGACTGGTCCTCAGTGTTGTGAGAACGATGACTGGTTAAAATTTTTGGTGGTTTCTTGTTCAGTCCATAGGCCTACATCATGTGGCAAACCGGTGAGCATGTGGCTCTATTAGTATAGGAGATACCTGAAAAACATCACACTTTTCATCATAGTGCTTTTACCAATGCATAAAATGCATGGAGAAGTCATTTCGAATGACTGGTCCTCAGTGTTGTGAGTACGATGACTGGTTAAAATTTTTGGTGGTTTCTTGTTCAGTCCATAGGCCTACATCATGTGGCAAACCGGTGAGCATGTGGCTCTATTAGTATAGGAGATACCTGAAAACATATCACACTTTTTATCATAGTGCTTTTACCAATGCATAAAATGCATGGAGAAGTCATTTCGAATGACTGGTCCTCAGTGTTGTGAGAACGATGACTGGTTAAAATTTTTGGTGGTTTCTTGTTCAGTCCATAGGCCTACATCATGTGGCAAACCGGTGAGCATGTGGCTCTATTAGTATAGGAGATACCTGAAAACATATCACACTTTTCATCATAGTGCTTTTACCAATGCATAAAATGCATGGAGAAGTCATTTCGAATGACTGGTCCTCAGTGTTGTGAGAACGTTGACTGGTTAAAATTTTTGGTGGTTTCTTGTTCAGTCCATAGGCCTACATCATGTGGCAAACCGGTGAGCATGTGGCTCTATTAGTATAGGAGATACCTGAAAACATCACACTTTTCATCATAGTGCTTTTACCAATGCATAAAATGCATGGAGAAGTCATTTCGAATGACCTGGTCCTCAGTGTTGTGAGAACGATGACTGGTTAAAATTTTTGGTGGTTTCTTGTTCAGTCCATAGGCCTACATCATGTGGCAAACCGGTGAGCATGTGTGTTCTATTAGTATAGGAGATACCTTGAAAAACATATCACACTTTTCATCATAGTGCTTTTACCAATGCATAAAATGCATGGAGAAGTCATTTCGAATGACTGGTCCTCAGTACTGTGAGAACGATGACTGGTTAAAATTTTTGGTGGTTTCTTGTTCAGTCCATAGGCCTACATCATGTGGCAAACCGGTGAGCATGTGGCTCTATTAGTATAGGAGATACCTGAAAACATATCACACTTTTCATCATAGTGCTTTTACCAATGCATAAATGCATGGAGAAGTCATTTCGAATGACTGGTCCTCAGTGTTGTGAGAACGATGACTGGTTAAAATTTTTGGTGGTTTCTTGTTCAGTCCATAGGCCTACATCATGTGGCAAACCGGTGAGCATGTGGCTCTATTAGTATAGGAGATACCTGAAAACATATCACACTTTTCATCATAGTGCTTTTACCAATGCATAAAATGCATGGAGAAGTCATTTCGAATGACTGGTCCTCAGTGTTGTGAGAACGATGACTGGTTAAAATTTTTGGTGGTTTCTTGTTCAGTCCATAGGCCTACATCATGTGGCAAACCGGTGAGCATGTGGCTCTATTAGTATAGGAGATACCTGAAAACATATCACACTTTTCATCATAGTGCTTTTACCAATGCATAAAATGCATGGAGAAGTCATTTCGAATGACTGGTCCTCAGTGTTGTGAGAACAATGACTGGTTAAAATTTTTGGTGGTTTCTTGTTCAGTCCATAGGCCTACATCATGTGGCAAACCGGTGAGCATGTGGCTCTATTAGTATAGGAGATACCTGAAAGCATATCACACTTTTCATCATAGTGCTTTTACCAATGCATAAAATGCATGGAGAAGTCATTTCGAATGACTGGTCCTCAGTGTTGTGAGAACGATGACTGGTTAAAATTTTTGGTAGTTTCTTGTTCAGTCCATAGGCTACATCATGTGGCAAACCGGTGAGCATGTGGCTCTATTAGTATAGGAGATACCTGAAAACATATCACACATTTCATCATAGTGCTTTTACCAATGCATAAAATGCATGGAGAAGTCATTTCGAATGACTGGTCCTCAGTGTTGTGAGAACGATGACTGGTTAAAATTTTTGGTGGTTTCTTGTTCAGTCCATAGGCCTACATCATGTGGCAAACTGGTGAGCATGTGGCTCTATTAGTATAGGAGATACCTGAAAACATATCACACTTTTCATCATAGTGCTTTTACCAATGCATAAAATGCATGGAGAAGTCATTTCGAATGACTGGTCCTCAGTGTTGTGAGAACGATGACTGGTTAAAATTTTTGGTGGTTTCTTGTTCAGTCCATAGGCCTACATCATGTGGCAAACCGGTGAGCATGTGGCTCTATTAGTATAGGAGATACCTGAAAACATATCACACTTTTCATCATAGTGCTTTTACCAATGCATAAAATGCATGGAGAAGTCATTTCGAATGACTGGTCCTCAGTGTTGTGAGAACGATGACTGGTTAAAATTTTTGGTGGTTTCTTGTTCAGTCCATGGGCCTACATCATGTGGCAAACCGGTGAGAATGTGGCTCTATTAGTATAGGAGATACCTGAAAACATATCACACTTTTCATCATAGTGCTTTTACCAATGCATAAAATGCATGGAGAAGTCATTTCGAATGACTGGTCCTCAGTGTTGTGAGAACGATGACTGGTTAAAATTTTTGGTGGTTTCTTGTTCAGTCCATAGGCCTACATCATGTGGCAAACCGGTGAGCATGTGGCTCTATTAGTATAGGAGATACCTGAAAACATATCACACTTTTCATCATAGTGCTTTTACCAATGCATAAAATGCATGGAGAAGTCATTTCGAATGACTGGTCCTCAGTGTTGTGAGAACGATGACTGGTTAAAATTTTTGGTGGTTTCTTGTTCAGTCCATAGGCCTACATCATGTGGCAAACCGGTGAGCATGTGGCTCTATTAGTATAGGAGATACCTGAAAACATATCACACTTTTCATCATAGTGCTTTTACCAATGCATAAAATGCATGGAGAAGTCATTTCGAATGACTGGTCCTCAGTGTTGTGAGAACGATGACTGGTTAAAATTTTTGGTGGTTTCTTGTTCAGTCCATATGCCTACATCATGTGGCAAACCGGTGAGCATGTGGCTCTATTAGTATAGGAGATACCTGAAAACATATCACGCTTTTCATCATAGTGCTTTTACCAATGCATAAAATGCATGGAGAAGTCATTTCGAATGACTGGTCCTCAGTGTTGTGAGAACGATGACTGGTTAAAATTTTTGGTGGTTTCTTGTTCAGTCCATATGCCTACATCATGTGGCAAACCGGTGAGCATGTGGCTCTATTAGTATAGGATATACCTGAAAACATATCACACTTTTCATCATAGTGCTTTTACCAATGCATAAAATGCATGGAGAAGTCATTTCGAATGACTGGTCCTCAGTGTTGTGAGAACGATGACTGGTTAAAATTTTTGGTGGTTTCTTGTTCAGTCCATAGGCCTACATCATGTGGCAAACCGGTGAGCATGTGGCTCTATTAGTATAGGAGATACCTGAAAACATATCACACTTTTCATCATAGTGCTTTTACCAATGCAGAAAATGCATGGAGAAGTCATTTCGAATGACTGGTCCTCAGTGTTGTGAGAACGATGACTGGTTAAAATTTTTGGTGGTTTCTTGTTCAGTCCATAGGCCTACATCATGTGGCAAACCGGTGAGCATGTGGCTCTATTAGTATAGGAGATACCTGAAAACATATCACACTTTTCATCATAGTGCTTTTACCAATGCATAAAATGCATGGAGAAGTCATTTCGAATGACTGGTCCTCAGTGTTGTGAGAACGATGACTGGTTAAAATTTTTGGTGGTTTCTTGTTCAGTCCATAGGCCTACATCATGTGGCAAACCGGTGAGCATGTGGCTCTATTAGTATAGGAGATACCTGAAAACATATCACACTTTTCATCATAGTGCTTTTACCAATGCATAAAATGCATGGAGAAGTCATTTCGAATGACTGGTCCTCAGTGTTGTGAGAACGATGACTGGTTAAAATTTTGGTGGTTTCTTGTTCAGTCCATAGGCCTACATCATGTGGCAAACCGGTGAGCATGTGGCTCTATTAGTATAGGAGATACCTGAAAACATATCACACTTTTCATCATAGTGCTTTTACCAATGCATAAAATGCATGGAGAAGTCAATTCGAATGACTGGTCCTCAGTGTTGTGAGAACGATGACTGGTTAAAATTTTTGGTGGTTTCTTGTTCAGTCCATGGGCCTACATCATGTGGCAAACCGGTGAGCATGTGACTCTATTAGTATAGGAGATACCTGAAAACATATCACACATTTCATCATAGTGCTTTTACCAATGCATAAAATGCATGGAGAAGTCATTTCGAATGACTGGTCCTCAGTGTTGTGAGAACGATGACTGGTTAAAATTTTTGGTGGTTTCTTGTTCAGTCCATGGGCCTACATCATGTGGCAAACCGGTGAGCATGTGGCTCTATTAGTATAGGAGATAACTGAAAACATATCACACTTTTCATCATAGTGCTTTTACCAATGCATAAAATGCATGGAGAAGTCATTTCGAATGACTGGTCCTCAGTGTTGTGAGAACGATGACTGGTTAAAATTTTTGGTGGTTTCTTGTTCAGTCCATAGGCCTACATCATGTGGCAAACCGGTGAGCATGTGGCTCTATTAGTATAGGAGATACCTGAAAGCATATCACACTTTTCATCATAGTGCTTTTACCAATGCATAAAATGCATGGAGAAGTCATTTCGAATGACTGGTCCTCAGTGTTGTGAGAACGATGACTGGTTAAAATTTTTGGTGGTTTCTTGTTCAGTCCATAGGCCTACATCATGTGGCAAACCGGTGAGCATGTGGCTCTATTAGTATAGGAGATACCTGAAAACATATCACACTTTTCATCATAGTGCTTTTACCAATGCATAAAATGCATGGAGAAGTCATTTCGAATGACTGGTCCTCAGTGTTGTGAGAACGATGACTGGTTAAAATTTTTGGTGGTTTCTTGTTCAGTCCATAGGCCTACATCATGTGGCAAACCGGTGAGCATGTGGCTCTATTAGTATAGGAGATACCTGAAAACATATCACACTTTTCATCATAGTGCTTTTACCAATGCATAAAATGCATGGAGAAGTCATTTCGAATGACTGGTCCTCAGTGTTGTGAGAACGATGACTGGTTAAAATTTTTGGTGGTTTCTTGTTCAGTCCATAGGCCTACATCATGTGGCAAACTGGTGAGCATGTGGCTCTATTAGTATAGGAGATACTTGAAAACATATCACACTTTTCATCATAGTGCTTTTACCAATGCATAAAATGCATGGAGAAGTCATTTCGAATGACTGGTCCTCAGTGTTGTGAGAACGATGACTGGTTAAAATTTTTGGTGGTTTCTTGTTCAGTCCATATGCCTACATCATGTGGCAAACCGGTGAGCATGTGGCTCTATTAGTATAGGAGATACCTGAAAACATATCACACTTTTCATCATAGTGCTTTTACCAATGCATAAAATGCATGGAGAAGTCATTTCGAATGACTGGTCCTCAGTGTTGTGAGAACGATGACTGGTTAAAATTTTTGGTGGTTTCTTGTTCAGTCCATATGCCTACATCATGTGGCAAACCGGTGAGCATGTGGCTCTATTAGTATAGGAGATACCTGAAAACATATCACACTTTTCATCATAGTGCTTTTACCAATGCATAAAATGCATGGAGAAGTCATTTCGAATGACTGGTCCTCAGTGTTGTGAGAACGATGACTGGTTAAAATTTTTGGTGGTTTCTTGTTCAGTCCATAGGCCTACATCATGTGGCAAACCGGTGAGCATGTGGCTCTATTAGTATAGGAGATACCTGAAAACATATCACACTTTTCATCATAGTGCTTTTACCAATGCAGAAAATGCATGGAGAAGTCATTTCGAATGACTGGTCCTCAGTGTTGTGAGAACAATGACTGGTTAAAATTTTTGGTGGTTTCTTGTTCAGTCCATAGGCCTACATCATGTGGCAAACCGGTGAGCATGTGGCTCTATTAGTATAGGAGATACCTGAAAACGTATCACACTTTTCATCATAGTGCTTTTACCAATGCATAAAATGCATGGAGAAGTCATTTCGAATGACTGGTCCTCAGTGTTGTGAGAACGATGACTGGTTAAAATTTTTGGTGATTTCTTGTTCAGTCCATAGGCCTACATCATGTGGCAAACCGGTGAGCATGTGGCTCTATTAGTATAGGAGATACCTGAAAACATATCACACTTTTCATCATAGTGCTTTTACCAATGCATAAAATGCATGGAGAAGTCATTTCGAATGACTGGTCCTCAGTGTTGTGAGAACGATGACTGGCTAAAATTTTGGTGGTTTCTTGTTCAGTCCATAGGCCTACATCATGTGGCAAACCGGTGAGCATGTGGCTCTATTAGTATAGGAGATACCTGAAAACATATCACACTTTTCATCATAGTGCTTTTACCAATGCATAAAATGCATGGAGAAGTCAATTCGAATGACTGGTCCTCAGTGTTGTGAGAACGATGACTGGTTAAAATTTTTGGTGGTTTCTTGTTCAGTCCATGGGCCTACATCATGTGGCAAACCGGTGAGCATGTGACTCTATTAGTATAGGAGATACCTGAAAACATATCACACTTTTCATCATAGTGCTTTTACCAATGCATAAAATGCATGGAGAAGTCATTTCGAATGACTGGTCCTCAGTGTTGTGAGAACGATGACTGGTTAAAATTTTTGGTGGTTTCTTGTTCAGTCCATGGGCCTACATCATGTGGCAAACCGGTGAGCATGTGGCTCTATTAGTATAGGAGATACCTGAAAACATATCACACTTTTCATCATAGTGCTTTTACCAATGCATAAAATGCATGGAGAAGTCATTTCGAATGACTGGTCCTCAGTGTTGTGAGAACGATGACTGGTTAAAATTTTTGGTGGTTTCTTGTTCAGTCCATAGGCCTACATCATGTGGCAAACCGGTGAGCATGTGGCTCTATTAGTATAGGAGATACCTGAAAACATATCACACTTTTCATCATAGTGCTTTTACCAATGCATAAAATGCATGGAGAAGTCATTTCGAATGACTGGTCCTCAGTGTTGTGAGAACGATGACTGGCTAAAATTTTGGTGGTTTCTTGTTCAGTCCATAGGCCTACATCATGTGGCAAACCGGTGAGCATGTGGCTCTATTAGTATAGGAGATACCTGAAAACATATCACACTTTTCATCATAGTGCTTTTACCAATGCATAAAATGCATGGAGAAGTCAATTCGAATGACTGGTCCTCAGTGTTGTGAGAACGATGACTGGTTAAAATTTTTGGTGGTTTCTTGTTCAGTCCATGGGCCTACATCATGTGGCAAACCGGTGAGCATGTGACTCTATTAGTATAGGAGATACCTGAAAACATATCACACTTTTCATCATAGTGCTTTTACCAATGCATAAAATGCATGGAGAAGTCATTTCGAATGACTGGTCCTCAGTGTTGTGAGAACGATGACTGGTTAAAATTTTTGGTGGTTTCTTGTTCAGTCCATGGGCCTACATCATGTGGCAAACCGGTGAGCATGTGGCTCTATTAGTATAGGAGATACCTGAAAACATATCACACTTTTCATCATAGTGCTTTTACCAATGCATAAAATGCATGGAGAAGTCATTTCGAATGACTGGTCCTCAGTGTTGTGAGAACGATGACTGGTTAAAATTTTTGGTGGTTTCTTGTTCAGTCCATAGGCCTACATCATGTGGCAAACCGGTGAGCATGTGGCTCTATTAGTATAGGAGATACCTGAAAACATATCACACTTTTCATCATAGTGCTTTTACCAATGCATAAAATGCATGGAGAAGTCATTTCGAATGACTGGTCCTCAGTGTTGTGAGAACGATGACTGGTTAAAATTTTTGGTGGTTTCTTGTTCAGTCCATAGGCCTACATCATGTGGCAAACCGGTGAGCATGTGGCTCTATTAGTATAGGAGATACCTGAAAACATATCACACTTTTCATCATAGTGCTTTTACCAATGCATAAAATGCATGGAGAAGTCATTTCGAATGACTGGTCCTCAGTGTTGTGAGAACGATGACTGGTTAAAATTTTGGTGGTTTCCTTTTCAGTCCATAGGCCTACATCATGTGGCAAACCGGTGAGCATGTGGCTCTATTAGTATAGGAGATACCTGAAAACATATCACACTTTTCATCATAGTGCTTTTACCAATGCATAAAATGCATGGAGAAGTCAATTCGAATGACTGGTCCTCAGTGTTGTGAGAACGATGACTGGTTAAAATTTTTGGTGGTTTCTTGTTCAGTCCATGGGCCTACATCATGTGGCAAACCGGTGAGCATGTGACTCTATTAGTATAGGAGATACCTGAAAACATATCACACTTTTCATCATAGTGCTTTTACCAATGCATAAAATGCATGGAGAAGTCATTTCGAATGACTGGTCCTCAGTGTTGTGAGAACGATGACTGGTTAAAATTTTTGGTGGTTTCTTGTTCAGTCCATGGGCCTACATCATGTGGCAAACCGGTGAGCATGTGGCTCTATTAGTATAGGAGATACCTGAAAACATATCACACTTTTCATCATAGTGCTTTTACCAATGCATAAAATGCATGGAGAAGTCATTTCGAATGACTGGTCCTCAGTGTTGTGAGAACGATGACTGGTTAAAATTTTTGGTGGTTTCTTGTTCAGTCCATAGGCCTACATCATGTGGCAAACCGGTGAGCATGTGGCTCTATTAGTATAGGAGATACCTGAAAACATATCACACTTTTCATCATAGTGCTTTTACCAATGCATAAAATGCATGGAGAAGTCATTTCGAATGACTGGTCCTCAGTGTTGTGAGAACGATGACTGGTTAAAATTTTTGGTGGTTTCTTGTTCAGTCCATAGGCCTACATCATGTGGCAAACAGGTGAGCATGTGGCTCTATTAGTATAGGAGATACCTGAAAACATATCACACTTTTCATCATAGTGCTTTTACCAATGCATAAAATGCATGGAGAAGTCATTTCGAATGACTGGTCCTCAGTGTTGTGAGAACGATGACTGGTTAAAATTTTTGGTGGTTTCTTGTTCAGTCCATAGGCCTACATCATGTGGCAAACCGGTGAGCATGTTGCTCTATTAGTATAGGAGATACCTGAAAACATATCACACTTTTCATCATAGTGCTTTTACCAATGCATAAAATGCATGGAGAAGTCATTTCGAATGACTGGTCCTCAGTGTTGTGAGAACGATGACTGGTTAAAATTTTTGGTGGTTTCTTGTTCAGTCCATAGGCCTACATCATGTGGCAAACCGGTGAGCATGTGGCTCTATTAGTATAGGAGATACCTGAAAACATATCACACTTTTCATCATACTGCTTTTACCAATGCATAAAATGCATGGAGAAGTCATTTCGAATGACTGGTCCTCAGTGTTGTGAGAACGATGACTGGTTAAAATTTTTGGTGGTTTCTTGTTCAGTCCATAGGCCTACATCATGTGGCAAACCGGTGAGCATGTGGCTCTATTAGTATAGGAGATACCTGAAAACATATCACACTTTTCATCATAGTGCTTTTACCAATGCATAAAATGCATGGAGAAGTCATTTCGAATGACTGGTCCTCAGTGTTGTGAGAACGATGACTGGTTAAAATTTTTGGTGGTTTCTTGTTCAGTCCATAGGCCTACATCATGTGGCAAACCGGTGAGCATGTGGCTCTATTAGTATAGGAGATACCTGAAAACATATCACACTTTTCATCATAGTGCTTTTACCAATGCATAAAATGCATGGAGAAGTCATTTCGAATGACTGGTCCTCAGTGTTGTGAGAACGATGACTGGTTAAAATTTTTGGTGGTTTCTTGTTCAGTACATAGGCCTACATCATGTGGCAAACCGGTGAGCATGTGGCTCTATTAGTATAGGAGATACCTGAAAACATATCACACTTTTCATCATAGTGCTTTTACCAATGCATAAAATGCATGGAGAAGTCATTTCGAATGACTGGTCCTCAGTGTTGTGAGAACGATGACTGGTTAAAATTTTTGGTGGTTTCTTGTTCAGTCCATGGGCCTACATCATGTGGCAAACCGGTGAGCATGTGGCTCTATTAGAATAGGAGATACCTGAAAACATATCACACTTTTCATCATAGTGCTTTTACCAATGCATAAAATGCATGGAGAAGTCATTTCGAATGACTGGTCCTCAGTGTTGTGAGAACGATGACTGGTTAAAATTTTTGGTGGTTTCTTGTTCAGTCCATAGGCCTACATCATGTGGCAAACCGGTGAGCATGTGGCTCTATTAGTATAGGAGATACCTGAAAACATATCACACTTTTCATCATAGTGCTTTTACCAATGCATAAAATGCATGGAGAAGTCATTTCGAATGACTGGTCCTCAGTGTTGTGAGAACGATGACTGGTTAAAATTTTTGGTGATTTCTTGTTCAGTCCATAGGCCTACATCATGTGGCAAACCGGTGAGCATGTGGCTCTATTAGTATAGGAGATACCTGAAAACATATCACATTTTTCATCATAGTGCTTTTACCAATGCATAAAATGCATGGAGAAGTCATTTCGAATGACTGGTCCTCAGTGTTGTGAGAACGATGACTGGTTAAGATTTTTGGTGGTTTCTTGTTCAGTCCATAGGCCTACATCATGTGGCAAACCGGTGAGCATGTGGCTCTATTAGTATAGGAGATACCTGAAAACATATCACACTTTTCATCATAGTGCTTTTACCAATGCATAAAATGCATGGAGAAGTCATTTCGAATGACTGGTCCTCAGTGTTGTGAGAACGATGACTGGTTAACATTTTTGGTGGTTTCTTGTTCAGTCCATAGGCCTACATCATGTGGCAAACCGGTGAGCATGTGGCTCTATTAGTATAGGAGATACCTGAAAACATATCACACTTTTCATCATAGTGCTTTTACCAATGCATAAAATGCATGGAGAAGTCATTTCGAATGACTGGTCCTCAGTGTTGTGAGAACGATGACTGGTTAAAATTTTTGGTGGTTTCTTGTTCAGTCCATAGGCCTACATCATGTGGCAAACCGGTGAGCATGTGGCTCTATTAGTATAGGAGATACCTGAAAACATATCACACTTTTCATCATAGTGCTTTTACCAATGCATAAAATGCATGGAGAAGTCATTTCGAATGACTGGTCCTCAGTGTTGTGAGAACGATGACTGGTTAAAATTTTTGGTGGTTTCTTGTTCAGTCCATGGGCCTACATCATGTGGCAAACCGGTGAGCATGTGGCTCTATTAGTATAGGAGATACCTGAAAACATATCACACTTTTCATCATAGTGCTTTTACCAATGCATAAAATGCATGGAGAAGTCATTTCGAATGACTGGTCCTCAGTGTTGTGAGAACGATGACTGGTTAAAATTTTTGGTGGTTTCTTGTTCAGTCCATATGCCTACATCATGTGGCAAACCGGTGAGCATGTGGCTCTATTAGTATAGGAGATACCTGAAAACATATCACACTTTTCATCATAGTGCTTTTACCAATGCATAAAATGCATGGAGAAGTCATTTCGAATGACTGGTCCTCAGTGTTGTGAGAACGATGACTGGTTAAAATTTTTGGTGGTTTCTTGTTCAGTCCATAGGCCTACATCATGTGGCAAACCGGTGAGCATGTGGCTCTATTAGTATAGGAGATACCTGAAAACATATCACACTTTTCATCATAGTGCTTTTACCAATGCAGAAAATGCATGGAGAAGTCATTTCGAATGACTGGTCCTCAGTGTTGTGAGAACGATGACTGGTTAAAATTTTTGGTGGTTTCTTGTTCAGTCCATAGGCCTACATCATGTGGCAAACCGGTGAGCATGTGGCTCTATTAGTATAGGAGATACCTGAAAACATATCACACTTTTCATCATAGTGCTTTTACCAATGCATAAAATGCATGGAGAAGTCATTTCGAATGACTGGTCCTCAGTGTTGTGAGAACGATGACTGGTTAAAATTTTTGGTGGTTTCTTGTTCAGTCCATAGGCCTACATCATGTGGCAAACCGGTGAGCATGTGGCTCTATTAGTATAGGAGATACCTGAAAACATATCACACTTTTCATCATAGTGCTTTTACCAATGCATAAAATGCATGGAGAAGTCATTTCGAATGACTGGTCCTCAGTGTTGTGAGAACGATGACTGGTTAAAATTTTTGGTGGTTTCTTGTTCAGTCCATAGGCCTACATCATGTGGCAAACCGGTGAGCATGTGGCTCTATTAGTATAGGAGATACCTGAAAACATATCACACTTTTCATCATAGTGCTTTTACCAATGCATAAAATGCATGGAGAAGTCATTTCGAATGACTGGTCCTCAGTGTTGTGAGAACGATGACTGGTTAAAATTTTTGGTGGTTTCTTGTTCAGTCCATAGGCCTACATCATGTGGCAAACCGGTGAGCATGTGGCTCTATTAGTATAGGAGATACCTGAAAACATATCACACTTTTCATCATAGTGCTTTTACCAATGCATAAAATGCATGGAGAAGTCATTTCGAATGACTGGTCCTCAGTGTTGTGAGAACGATGACTGGTTAAAATTTTTGGTGGTTTCTTGTTCAGTCCATAGGCCTACATCATGTGGCAAACCGGTGAGCATGTGGCTCTATTAGTATAGGAGATACCTGAAAACATATCACACTTTTCATCATAGTGCTTTTACCAATGCATAAAATGCATGGAGAAGTCATTTCGAATGACTGGTCCTCAGTGTTGTGAGAACGATGACTGGTTAAAATTTTTGGTGGTTTCTTGTTCAGTCCATAGGCCTACATCATGTGGCAAACCGGTGAGCATGTGGCTCTATTAGTATAGGAGATACCTGAAAACATATCACACTTTTCATCATAGTGCTTTTACCAATGCATAAAATGCATGGAGAAGTCATTTCGAATGACTGGTCCTCAGTGTTGTGAGAACGATGACTGGTTAAAATTTTTGGTGGTTTCTTGTTCAGTCCATAGGCCTACATCATGTGGCAAACCGGTGAGCATGTGGCTCTATTAGTATAGGAGATACCTGAAAACATATCACACTTTTCATCATAGTGCTTTTACCAATGCATAAAATGCATGGAGAAGTCATTTCGAATGACTGGTCCTCAGTGTTGTGAGAACGATGACTGGTTAAAATTTTTGGTGGTTTCTTGTTCAGTCCATAGGCCTACATCATGTGGCAAACCGGTGAGCATGTGGCTCTATTAGTATAGGAGATACCTGAAAACATATCACACTTTTCATCATAGTGCTTTTACCAATGCATAAAATGCATGGAGAAGTCATTTCGAATGACTGGTCCTCAGTGTTGTGAGAACGATGACTGGTTAACATTTTTGGTGGTTTCTTGTTCAGTCCATAGGCCTACATCATGTGGCAAACCGGTGAGCATGTGGCTCTATTAGTATAGGAGATACCTGAAAACATATCACACTTTTCATCATAGTGCTTTTACCAATGCATAAAATGCATGGAGAAGTCATTTCGAATGACTGGTCCTCAGTGTTGTGAGAACGATGACTGGTTAAAATTTTTGGTGGTTTCTTGTTCAGTCCATAGGCCTACATCATGTGGCAAACCGGTGAGCATGTGGCTCTATTAGTATAGGAGATACCTGAAAACATATCACACTTTTCATCATAGTGCTTTTACCAATGCATAAAATGCATGGAGAAGTCATTTCGAATGACTGGTCCTCAGTGTTGTGAGAACGATGACTGGTTAAAATTTTTGGTGGTTTCTTGTTCAGTCCATAGGCCTACATCATGTGGCAAACCAGTGAGCATGTGGCTCTATTAGTATAGGAGATACCTGAAAACATATCACACTTTTCATCATAGTGCTTTTACCAATGCATAAAATGCATGGAGAAGTCATTTCGAATGACTGGTCCTCAGTGTTGTGAGAACGATGACTGGTTAAAATTTTTGGTGGTTTCTTGTTCAGTCCATAGGCCTACATCATGTGGCAAACCGGTGAGCATGTGGCTCTATTAGTATAGGAGATACCTGAAAACATATCACACTTTTCATCATAGTGCTTTTACCAATGCATAAAATGCATGGAGAAGTCATTTCGAATGACTGGTCCTCAGTGTTGTGAGAACGATGACTGGTTAAAATTTTTGGTGGTTTCTTGTTCAGTCCATAGGCCTACATCATGTGGCAAACCGGTGAGCATGTGGCTCTATTAGTATAGGAGATACCTGAAAACATATCACACTTTTCATCATAGTGCTTTTACCAATGCATAAAATGCATGGAGAAGTCATTTCGAATGACTGGTCCTCAGTGTTGTGAGAACGATGACTGGTTAAAATTTTTGGTGGTTTCTTGTTCAGTCCATGGGCCTACATCATGTGGCAAACCGGTGAGCATGTGGCTCTATTAGTATAGGAGATACCTGAAAACATATCACATTTTTCATCATAGTGCTATTACCAATGCATAAAATGCATGGAGAAGTCATTTCGAATGACTGGTCCTCAGTGTTGTGAGAACGATGACTGGTTAAAATTTTTGGTGGTTTCTTGTTCAGTCCATAGGCCTACATCATGTGGCAAACCGGTGAGCATGTGGCTCTATTAGTATAGGAGATACCTGAAAACATATCACACTTTTCATCATAGTGCTTTTACCAATGCATAAAATGCATTGAGAAGTCATTTGGAATAACTGGTCCTCAGTGTTGTGAGAACGATGACTGGTTAAAATTTTTGGTCGTTTCTTGTTCAGTCCATAGGCCTACATCATGTGGCAAACCGGTGAGCATGTGGCTCTATTAGTTTAGGAGATACCTGAAAACATATCACACTTTTCATCATAGTGCTTTTACCAATGCATAAAATGCATGGAGAAGTCATTTCGAATGACTGGTCCTCAGTGTTGTGAGAACGATGACTGGTTAAAATTTTTGGTGGTTTCTTGTTCAGTCCATAGGCCTACATCATGTGGCAAACCAGTGAGCATGTGGCTCTATTAGTATAGGAGATACCTGAAAACATATCACACTTTTCATCATAGTGCTTTTACCAATGCATAAAATGCATGGAGAAGTCATTTCGAATGACTGGTCCTCAGTGTTGTGAGAACGATGACTGGTTAAAATTTTTGGTGGTTTCTTGTTCAGTCCATAGGCCTACATCATGTGGCAAACCAGTGAGCATGTGGCTCTATTAGTATAGGAGATACCTGAAAACATATCACACTTTTCATCATAGTGCTTTTACCAATGCATAAAATGCATGGAGAAGTCATTTCGAATGACTGGTCCTCAGTGTTGTGAGAACGATGACTGGTTAAAATTTTTGGTGGTTTCTTGTTCAGTCCATAGGCCTACATCATGTGGCAAACCGGTGAGCATGTGGCTCTATTAGTATAGGAGATACCTGAAAACATATCACACTTTTCATCATAGTGCTTTTACCAATGCATAAAATGCATGGAGAAGTCATTTCGAATGACTGGTCCTCATGTTGTGAGAACGATGACTGGTTAAAATTTTTGGTGGTTTCTTGTTCAGTCCATAGGCCTACATCATGTGGCAAACCAGTGAGCATGTGGCTCTATTAGTATAGGAGATACCTGAAAACATATCACACTTTTCATCATAGTGCTTTTACCAATGCATAAAATGCATGGAGAAGTAATTTCGAATGACTGGTCCTCAGTGTTGTGAGAACGATGACTGGTTAAAATTTTTGGTGGTTTCTTGTTCAGTCCATAGGCCTACATCATGTGGCAAACCGGTGAGCATGTGGCTCTATTAGTATAGGAGATACCTGAAAACATATCACACTTTTCATCATAGTGCTTTTACCAATGCATAAAATGCATGGAGAAGTCATTTCGAATGACTGGTCCTCAGTGTTGTGAGAACGATGACTGGTTAAAATTTTTGGTGGTTTCTTGTTCAGTCCATGGGCCTACATCATGTGGCAAACCGGTGAGCATGTGGCTCTATTAGTATAGGAGATACCTGAAAACATATCACACTTTTCATCATAGTGCTTTTACCAATGCATAAAATGCATGGAGAAGTCATTTCGAATGACTGGTCCTCAGTGTTGTGAGAACGATGACTGGTTAAAATTTTTGGTGGTTTCTTGTTCAGTCCATAGGCCTACATCATGTGGCAAACCGGTGAGCATGTGGCTCTATTAGTATAGGAGATACCTGAAAACATATCACACTTTTCATCATAGTGCTTTTACCAATGCATAAAATGCATGGAGAAGTCATTTCGAATGACTGGTCCTCAGTGTTGTGAGAACGATGACTGGTTAAAATTTTTGGTGGTTTCTTGTTCAGTCCATAGGCCTACATCATGTGGCAAACCGGTGAGCATGTGGCTCTATTAGTATAGGAGATACCTGAAAACATATCACACTTTTCATCATAGTGCTTTTACCAATGCAGAAAATGCATGGAGAAGTCATTTCGAATGACTGGTCCTCAGTGTTGTGAGAACGATGACTGGTTAAAATTTTTGGTGGTTTCTTGTTCAGTCCATAGGCCTACATCATGTGGCAAACCGGTGAGCATGTGGCTCTATTAGTATAGGAGATACCTGAAAACATATCACACTTTTCATCATAGTGCTTTTACCAATGCATAAAATGCATGGAGAAGTCATTTCGAATGACTGGTCCTCAGTGTTGTGAGAACGATGACTGGTTAAAATTTTTGGTGGTTTCTTGTTCAGTCCATAGGCCTACATCATGTGGCAAACCGGTGAGCATGTGGCTCTATTAGTATAGGAGATACCTGAAAACATATCACACTTTTCATCATAGTGCTTTTACCAATGCATAAAATGCATGGAGAAGTCATTTCGAATGACTGGTCCTCAGTGTTGTGAGAACGATGACTGGTTAAAATTTTTGGTGGTTTCTTGTTCAGTCCATAGGCCTACATCATGTGGCAAACCGGTGAGCATGTGGCTCTATTAGTATAGGAGATACCTGAAAACATATCACACTTTTCATCATAGTGCTTTTACCAATGCATAAAATGCATGGAGAAGTCATTTCGAATGACTGGTCCTCAGTGTTGTGAGAACGATGACTGGTTAAAATTTTTGGTGGTTTCTTGTTCAGTCCATAGGCCTACATCATGTGGCAAACCGGTGAGCATGTGGCTCTATTAGTATAGGAGATACCTGAAAACATATCACACTTTTCATCATAGTGCTTTTACCAATGCATAAAATGCATGGAGAAGTCATTTCGAATGACTGGTCCTCAGTGTTGTGAGAACGATGACTGGTTAAAATTTTTGGTGGTTTCTTGTTCAGTCCATAGGCCTACATCATGTGGCAAACCGGTGAGCATGTGGCTCTATTAGTATAGGAGATACCTGAAAACATATCACACTTTTCATCATAGTGCTTTTACCAATGCATAAAATGCATGGAGAAGTCATTTCGAATGACTGGTCCTCAGTGTTGTGAGAACGATGACTGGTTAAAATTTTTGGTGGTTTCTTGTTCAGTCCATAGGCCTACATCATGTGGCAAACCGGTGAGCATGTGGCTCTATTAGTATAGGAGATACCTGAAAACATATCACACTTTTCATCATAGTGCTTTTACCAATGCATAAAATGCATGGAGAAGTCATTTCGAATGACTGGTCCTCAGTGTTGTGAGAACGATGACTGGTTAACATTTTTGGTGGTTTCTTGTTCAGTCCATAGGCCTACATCATGTGGCAAACCGGTGAGCATGTGGCTCTATTAGTATAGGAGATACCTGAAAACATATCACACTTTTCATCATAGTGCTTTTACCAATGCATAAAATGCATGGAGAAGTCATTTCGAATGACTGGTCCTCAGTGTTGTGAGAACGATGACTGGTTAAAATTTTTGGTGGTTTCTTGTTCAGTCCATAGGCCTACATCATGTGGCAAACCGGTGAGCATGTGGCTCTATTAGTATAGGAGATACCTGAAAACATATCACACTTTTCATCATAGTGCTTTTACCAATGCATAAAATGCATGGAGAAGTCATTTCGAATGACTGGTCCTCAGTGTTGTGAGAACGATGACTGGTTAAAATTTTTGGTGGTTTCTTGTTCAGTCCATAGGCCTACATCATGTGGCAAACCAGTGAGCATGTGGCTCTATTAGTATAGGAGATACCTGAAAACATATCACACTTTTCATCATAGTGCTTTTACCAATGCATAAAATGCATGGAGAAGTCATTTCGAATGACTGGTCCTCAGTGTTGTGAGAACGATGACTGGTTAAAATTTTTGGTGGTTTCTTGTTCAGTCCATAGGCCTACATCATGTGGCAAACCGGTGAGCATGTGGCTCTATTAGTATAGGAGATACCTGAAAACATATCACACTTTTCATCATAGTGCTTTTACCAATGCATAAAATGCATGGAGAAGTCATTTCGAATGACTGGTCCTCAGTGTTGTGAGAACGATGACTGGTTAAAATTTTTGGTGGTTTCTTGTTCAGTCCATAGGCCTACATCATGTGGCAAACCGGTGAGCATGTGGCTCTATTAGTATAGGAGATACCTGAAAACATATCACACTTTTCATCATAGTGCTTTTACCAATGCATAAAATGCATGGAGAAGTCATTTCGAATGACTGGTCCTCAGTGTTGTGAGAACGATGACTGGTTAAAATTTTTGGTGGTTTCTTGTTCAGTCCATGGGCCTACATCATGTGGCAAACCGGTGAGCATGTGGCTCTATTAGTATAGGAGATACCTGAAAACATATCACATTTTTCATCATAGTGCTATTACCAATGCATAAAATGCATGGAGAAGTCATTTCGAATGACTGGTCCTCAGTGTTGTGAGAACGATGACTGGTTAAAATTTTTGGTGGTTTCTTGTTCAGTCCATAGGCCTACATCATGTGGCAAACCGGTGAGCATGTGGCTCTATTAGTATAGGAGATACCTGAAAACATATCACACTTTTCATCATAGTGCTTTTACCAATGCATAAAATGCATTGAGAAGTCATTTGGAATGACTGGTCCTCAGTGTTGTGAGAACGATGACTGGTTAAAATTTTTGGTCGTTTCTTGTTCAGTCCATAGGCCTACATCATGTGGCAAACCGGTGAGCATGTGGCTCTATTAGTTTAGGAGATACCTGAAAACATATCACACTTTTCATCATAGTGCTTTTACCAATGCATAAAATGCATGGAGAAGTCATTTCGAATGACTGGTCCTCAGTGTTGTGAGAACGATGACTGGTTAAAATTTTTGGTGGTTTCTTGTTCAGTCCATAGGCCTACATCATGTGGCAAACCGGTGAGCATGTGGCTCTATTAGTATAGGAGATACCTGAAAACATATCACACTTTTCATCATAGTGCTTTTACCAATGCATAAAATGCATGGAGAAGTCATTTCGAATGACTGGTCCTCATGTTGTGAGAACGATGACTGGTTAAAATTTTTGGTGGTTTCTTGTTCAGTCCATAGGCCTACATCATGTGGCAAACCAGTGAGCATGTGGCTCTATTAGTATAGGAGATACCTGAAAACATATCACACTTTTCATCATAGTGCTTTTACCAATGCATAAAATGCATGGAGAAGTAATTTCGAATGACTGGTCCTCAGTGTTGTGAGAACGATGACTGGTTAAAATTTTTGGTGGTTTCTTGTTCAGTCCATAGGCCTACATCATGTGGCAAACCGGTGAGCATGTGGCTCTATTAGTATAGGAGATACCTGAAAACATATCACACTTTTCATCATAGTGCTTTTACCAATGCATAAAATGCATGGAGAAGTCATTTCGAATGACTGGTCCTCAGTGTTGTGAGAACGATGACTGGTTAAAATTTTTGGTGGTTTCTTGTTCAGTCCATGGGCCTACATCATGTGGCAAACCGGTGAGCATGTGGCTCTATTAGTATAGGAGATACCTGAAAACATATCACACTTTTCATCATAGTGCTTTTACCAATGCATAAAATGCATGGAGAAGTCATTTCGAATGACTGGTCCTCAGTGTTGTGAGAACGATGACTGGTTAAAATTTTTGGTGGTTTCTTGTTCAGTCCATAGGCCTACATCATGTGGCAAACCGGTGAGCATGTGGCTCTATTAGTATAGGAGATACCTGAAAACATATCACACTTTTCATCATAGTGCTTTTACCAATGCATAAAATGCATGGAGAAGTCATTTCGAATGACTGGTCCTCAGTGTTGTGAGAACGATGACTGGTTCAAATTTTTGGTGGTTTCTTGTTCAGTCCATAGGCCTACATCATGTGGCAAACCGGTGAGCATGTGGCTCTATTAGTATAGGAGATACCTGAAAACATATCACACTTTTCATCATAGTGCTTTTACCAATGCATAAAATGCATGGAGAAGTCTTTTCGAATGACTGGTCCTCAGTGTTGTGAGAACGATGACTGGTTAAAATTTTTGGTGGTTTCTTGTTCAGTCCATAGGCCTACATCATGTGGCAAACCGGTGAGCATGTGGCTCTATTAGTATAGGAGATACCTGAAAACATATCACACTTTTCATCATAGTGCTTTTACCAATGCATAAAATGCATGGAGAAGTCATTTCGAATGACTGGTCCTCAGTGTTGTGAGAACGATGACTGGTTAAAATTTTTGGTGGTTTCTTGTTCAGTCCATAGGCCTACATCATGTGGCAAACCGGTGAGCATGTGGCTCTATTAGTATAGGAGATACCTGAAAACATATCACACTTTTCATCATAGTGCTTTTACCAATGCATAAAATGCATTGAGAAGTCATTTCGAATGACTGGTCCTCAGTGTTGTGAGAACGATGACTGGTTAAAATTTTTGGTGGTTTCTTGTTCAGTCCATAGGCCTACGTCATGTGGCAAACCGGTGAGCATGTGGCTCTATTAGTATAGGAGATACCTGAAAACATATCACACTTTTCATCATAGTGCTTTTACCAATGCATAAAATGCATGGAGAAGTCATTTCGAATGACTGGTCCTCAGTGTTGTGAGAACGATGACTGGTTAAAATTTTTGGTGGTTTCTTGTTCAGTCCATGGGCCTACATCATGTGGCAAACCGGTGAGCATGTGGCTCTATTAGTATAGGAGATACCTGAAAACATATCACACTTTTCATCATAGTGCTTTTACCAATGCATAAAATGCATGGAGAAGTCAATTCGAATGACTGGTCCTCAGTGTTGTGAGAACGATGACTGGTTAAAATATTTGGTGGTTTCTTGTTCAGTCCATGGGCCTACATCATGTGGCAAACCGGTGAGCATGTGACTCTATTAGTATAGGAGATACCTGAAAACATATCACACTTTTCATCATAGTGCTTTTACCAATGCATAAAATGCATGGAGAAGTCATTTCGAATGACTGGTCCTCAGTGTTGTGAGAACGATGACTGGTTAAAATTTTTGGTGGTTTCTTGTTCAGTCCATGGGCCTACATCATGTGGTAAACCGGTGAGCATGTGGCTCTATTAGTATAGGAGATAACTTAAAACATATCACACTTTTCATCATAGTGCTTTTACCAATGCATAAAATGCATGGAGAAGTCATTTCGAATGACTGGTCCTCAGTGTTGTGAGAACGATGACTGGTTAAAATTTTTGGTGGTTTCTTGTTCAGTCCATAGGCCTACATCATGTGGCAAACCGGTGAGCATGTGGCTCTATTAGTATAGGAGATACCTGAAAACATATCACACTTTTCATCATAGTGCTTTTACCAATGCATAAAATGCATGGAGAAGTCATTTCGAATGACTGGTCCTCAGTGTTGTGAGAACGATGACTGGTTAAAATTTTTGGTGGTTTCTTGTTCAGTCCATAGGCCTACATCATGTGGCAAACCGGTGAGCATGTGGTTCTATTAGTATAGGAGATACCTGAAAACATATCACACTTTTCATCATAGTGCTTTTACCAATGCATAAAATGCATGGAGAAGTCATTTCGAATGACTGGTCCTCAGTGTTGTGAGAACGATGACTGGTTAAAATTTTTGGTGGTTTCTTGTTCAGTCCATAGGCCTACATCATGTGGCAAACCGGTGAGCATGTGGCTCTATTAGTATAGGAGATACCTGAAAACATATCACACTTTTCATCATAGTGCTTTTACCAATGCATAAAATGCATGGAGAAGTCATTTCGAATGACTGGTCCTCAGTGTTGTGAGAACGATGACTGGTTAAAATTTTTGGTGGTTTCTTGTTCAGTCCATGGGCCTACATCATGTGGCAAACCGTTGAGCATGTGGCTCTATTAGTATAGGAGATACCTGAAAACATATCACACTTTTCATCATAGTGCTTTTACCAATGCATAAAATGCATGGAGAAGTCATTTCGAATGACTGGTCCTCAGTGTTGTGAGAACGATGACTGGTTAAAATTTTTGGTGGTTTCTTGTTCAGTCCATAGGCCTACATCATGTGGCAAACCGGTGAGCATGTGGCTCTATTAGTATAGGAGATACCTGAAAACATATCACACTTTTCATCATAGTGCTTTTACCAATGCATAAAATGCATGGAGAAGTCATTTCGAATGACTGGTCCTCAGTGTTGTGAGAACGATGACTGGTTAAAATTTTTGGTGGTTTCTTGTTCAGTCCATAGGCCTACATCATGTGGCAAACCGGTGAGCATGTGGCTCTATTAGTATAGGAGATACCTGAAAACATCACACTTTTCATCATAGTGCTTTTACCAATGCATAAAATGCATGGAGAAGTCATTTCGAATGACTGGTCCTCAGTGTTGTGAGAACGATGACTGGTTAAAATTTTTGGTGGTTTCTTGTTCAGTCCATAGGCCTACATCATGTGGCAAACCGGTGAGCATGTGGCTCTATTAGTATAGGAGATACCTGAAAACATATCACACTTTTCATAATAGTGCTTTTACCAATGCATAAAATGCATGGAGAAGTCATTTCGAATGACTGGTCCTCAGTGTTGTGAGAACGATGACTGGTTAAAATTTTTGGAGGTTTCTTGTTCAGTCCATAGGCCTACATCATGTGGCAAACCGGTGAGCATGTGGCTCTATTAGTATAGGAGATACCTGAAAACATCACACTTTTCATCATAGTGCTTTTACCAATGCATAAAATGCATGGAGAAGTCATTTCGAATGACTGGTCCTCAGTGTTGTGAGAACGATGACTGGTTAAAATTTTTGGTGGTTTCTTGTTCAGTCCATAGGCCTACATCATGTGGCAAACCGGTGAGCATGTGGCTCTATTAGTATAGGAGATACCTGAAAACATCACACTTTTCATCATAGTGCTTTTACCAATGCATAAAATGCATGGAGAAGTCATTTCGAATGACTGGTCCTCAGTGTTGTGAGTACGATGACTGGTTAAAATTTTTGGTGGTTTCTTGTTCAGTCCATAGGCCTACATCATGTGGCAAACCGGTGAGCATGTGGCTCTATTAGTATAGGAGATACCTGAAAACATATCACACTTTTTATCATAGTGCTTTTACCAATGCATAAAATGCATGGAGAAGTCATTTCGAATGACTGGTCCTCAGTGTTGTGAGAACGATGACTGGTTAAAATTTTTGGTGGTTTCTTGTTCAGTCCATAGGCCTACATCATGTGGCAAACCGGTGAGCATGTGGCTCTATTAGTATAGGAGATACCTGAAAACATATCACACTTTTCATCATAGTGCTTTTACCAATGCATAAAATGCATGGAGAAGTCATTTCGAATGACTGGTCCTCAGTGTTGTGAGAACGATGACTGGTTAAAATTTTTGGTGGTTTCTTGTTCAGTCCATAGGCCTACATCATGTGGCAAACCGGTGAGCATGTGGCTCTATTAGTATAGGAGATACCTGAAAACATATCACACTTTTCATCATAGTGCTTTTACCAATGCATAAAATGCATGGAGAAGTCATTTCGAATGACTGGTCCTCAGTGTTGTGAGAACGATGACTGGTTAAAATTTTTGGTGGTTTCTTGTTCAGTCCATAGGCCTACATCATGTGGCAAACCGGTGAGCATGTGGCTCTATTAGTATAGGAGATACCTGAAAGCATATCACACTTTTCATCATAGTGCTTTTACCAATGCATAAAATGCATGGAGAAGTCATTTCGAATGACTGGTCCTCAGTGTTGTGAGAACGATGACTGGTTAAAATTTTTGGTGGTTTCTTGTTCAGTCCATAGGCCTACATCATGTGGCAAACCGGTGAGCATGTGGCTCTATTAGTATAGGAGATACCTGAAAACATATCACACTTTTCATCATAGTGCTTTTACCAATGCATAAAATGCATGGAGAAGTCATTTCGAATGACTGGTCCTCAGTGTTGTGAGAACGATGACTGGTTAAAATTTTTGGTGGTTTCTTGTTCAGTCCATAGGCCTACATCATGTGGCAAACCGGTGAGCATGTGGCTCTATTAGTATAGGAGATACCTGAAAACATATCACACTTTTCATCATAGTGCTTTTACCAATGCATAAAATGCATGGAGAAGTCATTTCGAATGACTGGTCCTCAGTGTTGTGAGAACGATGACTGGTTAAAATTTTTGGTGGTTTCTTGTTCAGTCCATAGGCCTACATCATGTGGCAAACCGGTGAGCATGTGGCTCTATTAGTATAGGAGATACCTGAAAACATATCACACTTTTCATCATAGTGCTTTTACCAATGCATAAAATGCATGGAGAAGTCATTTCGAATGACTGGTCCTCAGTGTTGTGAGAACGATGACTGGTTAAAATTTTTGGTGGTTTCTTGTTCAGTCCATGGGCCTACATCATGTGGCAAACCGGTGAGAATGTGGCTCTATTAGTATAGGAGATACCTGAAAACATATCACACTTTTCATCATAGTGCTTTTACCAATGCATAAAATGCATGGAGAAGTCATTTCGAATGACTGGTCCTCAGTGTTGTGAGAACGATGACTGGTTAAAATTTTTGGTGGTTTCTTGTTCAGTCCATGGGCCTACATCATGTGGCAAACCGGTGAGAATGTGGCTCTATTAGTATAGGAGATACCTGAAAACATATCACACTTTTCATCATAGTGCTTTTACCAATGCATAAAATGCATGGAGAAGTCATTTCGAATGACTGGTCCTCAGTGTTGTGAGAACGATGACTGGTTAAAATTTTTGGTGGTTTCTTGTTCAGTCCATAGGCCTACATCATGTGGCAAACCGGTGAGCATGTGGCTCTATTAGTATAGGAGATACCTGAAAACATATCACACTTTTCATCATAGTGCTTTTACCAATGCATAAAATGCATGGAGAAGTCATTTCGAATGACTGGTCCTCAGTGTTGTGAGAACGATGACTGGTTAAAATTTTTGGTGGTTTCTTGTTCAGTCCATAGGCCTACATCATGTGGCAAACCGGTGAGCATGTGGCTCTATTAGTATAGGAGATACCTGAAAACATATCACACTTTTCATCATAGTGCTTTTACCAATGCATAAAATGCATGGAGAAGTCATTTCGAATGACTGGTCCTCAGTGTTGTGAGAACGATGACTGGTTAAAATTTTTGGTGGTTTCTTGTTCAGTCCATATGCCTACATCATGTGGCAAACCGGTGAGTATGTGGCTCTATTAGTATAGGAGATACCTGAAAACATATCACACTTTTCATCATAGTGCTTTTACCAATGCATAAAATGCATGGAGAAGTCATTTCGAATGACTGGTCCTCAGTGTTGTGAGAACGATGACTGGTTAAAATTTTTGGTGGTTTCTTGTTCAGTCCATATGCCTACATCATGTGGCAAACCGGTGAGCATGTGGCTCTATTAGTATAGGATATACCTGAAAACATATCACACTTTTCATCATAGTGCTTTTACCAATGCATAAAATGCATGGAGAAGTCATTTCGAATGACTGGTCCTCAGTGTTGTGAGAACGATGACTGGTTAAAATTTTTGGTGGTTTCTTGTTCAGTCCATAGGCCTACATCATGTGGCAAACCGGTGAGCATGTGGCTCTATTAGTATAGGAGATACCTGAAAACATATCACACTTTTCATCATAGTGCTTTTACCAATGCAGAAAATGCATGGAGAAGTCATTTCGAATGACTGGTCCTCAGTGTTGTGAGAACGATGACTGGTTAAAATTTTTGGTGGTTTCTTGTTCAGTCCATAGGCCTACATCATGTGGCAAACCGGTGAGCATGTGGCTCTATTAGTATAGGAGATACCTGAAAACATATCACACTTTTCATCATAGTGCTTTTACCAATGCATAAAATGCATGGAGAAGTCATTTCGAATGACTGGTCCTCAGTGTTGTGAGAACGATGACTGGTTAAAATTTTTGGTGGTTTCTTGTTCAGTCCATAGGCCTACATCATGTGGCAAACCGGTGAGCATGTGGCTCTATTAGTATAGGAGATACCTGAAAACATATCACACTTTTCATCATAGTGCTTTTACCAATGCATAAAATGCATGGAGAAGTCATTTCGAATGACTGGTCCTCAGTGTTGTGAGAACGATGACTGGTTAAAATTTTTGGTGGTTTCTTGTTCAGTCCATAGGCCTACATCATGTGGCAAACCGGTGAGCATGTGGCTCTATTAGTATAGGAGATACCTGAAAACATATCACACTTTTCATCATAGTGCTTTTACCAATGCATAAAATGCATGGAGAAGTCATTTCGAATGACTGGTCCTCAGTGTTGTGAGAACGATGACTGGTTAAAATTTTTGGTGGTTTCTTGTTCAGTCCATGGGCCTACATCATGTGGCAAACCGGTGAGAAGGTGGCTCTATTAGTATAGGAGATACCTGAAAACATATCACACTTTTCATCATAGTGCTTTTACCAATGCATAAAATGCATGGAGAAGTCATTTCGAATGACTGGTCCTCAGTGTTGTGAGAACGATGACTGGTTAAAATTTTTGGTGGTTTCTTGTTCAGTCCATAGGCCTACATCATGTGGCAAACCGGTGAGCATGTGGCTCTATTAGTATAGGAGATACCTGAAAACATATCACACTTTTCATCATAGTGCTTTTACCAATGCATAAAATGCATGGAGAAGTCATTTCGAATGACTGGTCCTCAGTGTTGTGAGAACGATGACTGGTTAAAATTTTTGGTGGTTTCTTGTTCAGTCCATAGGCCTACATCATGTGGCAAACCGGTGAGCATGTGGCTCTATTAGTATAGGAGATACCTGAAAACATATCACACTTTTCATCATAGTGCTTTTACCAATGCATAAAATGCATGGAGAAGTCATTTCGAATGACTGGTCCTCAGTGTTGTGAGAACGATGACTGGTTAAAATTTTTGGTGGTTTCTTGTTCAGTCCATAGGCCTACATCATGTGGCAAACCGGTGAGTATGTGGCTCTATTAGTATAGGAGATACCTGAAAACATATCACACTTTTCATCATAGTGCTTTTACCAATGCATAAAATGCATGGAGAAGTCATTTCGAATGACTGGTCCTCAGTGTTGTGAGAACGATGACTGGTTAAAATTTTTGGTGGTTTCTTGTTCAGTCCATATGCCTACATCATGTGGCAAACCGGTGAGCATGTGGCTCTATTAGTATAGGATATACCTGAAAACATATCACACTTTTCATCATAGTGCTTTTACCAATGCATAAAATGCATGGAGAAGTCATTTCGAATGACTGGTCCTCAGTGTTGTGAGAACGATGACTGGTTAAAATTTTTGGTGGTTTCTTGTTCAGTCCATAGGCCTACATCATGTGGCAAACCGGTGAGCATGTGGCTCTATTAGTATAGGAGATACCTGAAAACATATCACACTTTTCATCATAGTGCTTTTACCAATGCAGAAAATGCATGGAGAAGTCATGTCGAATGACTGGTCCTCAGTGTTGTGAGAACGATGACTGGTTAAAATTTTTGGTGGTTTCTTGTTCAGTCCATAGGCCTACATCATGTGGCAAACCGGTGAGCATGTGGCTCTATTAGTATAGGAGATACCTGAAAACATATCACACTTTTCATCATAGTGCTTTTACCAATGCATAAAATGCATGGAGAAGTCATTTCGAATGACTGGTCCTCAGTGTTGTGAGAACGATGACTGGTTAACATTTTTGGTGGTTTCTTGTTCAGTCCATAGGCCTACATCATGTGGCAAACCGGTGAGCATGTGGCTCTATTAGTATAGGAGATACCTGAAAACATATCACACTTTTCATCATAGTGCTTTTACCAATGCATAAAATGCATGGAGAAGTCATTTCGAATGACTGGTCCTCAGTGTTGTGAGAACGATGACTGGTTAAAATTTTTGGTGGTTTCTTGTTCAGTCCATAGGCCTACATCATGTGGCAAACCGGTGAGCATGTGGCTCTATTAGTATAGGAGATACCTGAAAACATATCACACTTTTCATCATAGTGCTTTTACCAATGCATAAAATGCATGGAGAAGTCATTTCGAATGACTGGTCCTCAGTGTTGTGAGAACGATGACTGGTTAAAATTTTTGGTGGTTTCTTGTTCAGTCCATAGGCCTACATCATGTGGCAAACCGGTGAGCATGTGGCTCTATTAGTATAGGAGATACCTGAAAACATATCACACTTTTCATCATAGTGCTTTTACCAATGCATAAAATGCATGGAGAAGTCATTTCGAATGACTGGTCCTCAGTGTTGTGAGAACGATGACTGGTTAAAATTTTTGGTGGTTTCTTGTTCAGTCCATAGGCCTACATCATGTGGCAAACCGGTGAGCATGTGGCTCTATTAGTATAGGAGATACCTGAAAACATATCACACTTTTCATCATAGTGCTTTTACCAATGCATAAAATGCATGGAGAAGTCATTTCGAATGACTGGTCCTCAGTGTTGTGAGAACGATGACTGGTTAAAACTTTTGGTGGTTTCTTGTTCAGTCCATGGGCCTACATCATGTGGCAAACCGGTGAGAAGGTGGCTCTATTAGTATAGGAGATACCTGAAAACATATCACACTTTTCATCATAGTGCTTTTACCAATGCATAAAATGCATGGAGAAGTCATTTCGAATGACTGGTCCTCAGTGTTGTGAGAACGATGACTGGTTAAAATTTTTGGTGGTTTCTTGTTCAGTCCATAGGCCTACATCATGTGGCAAACCGGTGAGCATGTGGCTCTATTAGTATAGGAGATACCTGAAAACATATCACACTTTTCATCATAGTGCTTTTACCAATGCATAAAATGCATGGAGAAGTCATTTCGAATGACTGGTCCTCAGTGTTGTGAGAACGATGACTGGTTAAAATTTTTGGTGGTTTCTTGTTCAGTCCATATGCCTACATCATGTGGCAAACCGGTGAGCATGTGGCTCTATTAGTATAGGATATACCTGAAAACATATCACACTTTTCATCATAGTGCTTTTACCAATGCATAAAATGCATGGAGAAGTCATTTCGAATGACTGGTCCTCAGTGTTGTGAGAACGATGACTGGTTAAAATTTTTGGTGGTTTCTTGTTCAGTCCATAGGCCTACATCATGTGGCAAACCGGTGAGCATGTGGCTCTATTAGTATAGGAGATACCTGAAAACATATCACACTTTTCATCATAGTGCTTTTACCAATGCAGAAAATGCATGGAGAAGTCATTTCGAATGACTGGTCCTCAGTGTTGTGAGAACGATGACTGGTTAAAATTTTTGGTGGTTTCTTGTTCAGTCCATATGCCTACATCATGTGGCAAACCGGTGAGTATGTGGCTCTATTAGTATAGGAGATACCTGAAAACATATCACACTTTTCATCATAGTGCTTTTACCAATGCATAAAATGCATGGAGAAGTCATTTCGAATGACTGGTCCTCAGTGTTGTGAGAACGATGACTGGTTAAAATTTTTGGTGGTTTCTTGTTCAGTCCATATGCCTACATCATGTGGCAAACCGGTGAGCATGTGGCTCTATTAGTATAGGATATACCTGAAAACATATCACACTTTTCATCATAGTGCTTTTACCAATGCATAAAATGCATGGAGAAGTCATTTCGAATGACTGGTCCTCAGTGTTGTGAGAACGATGACTGGTTAAAATTTTTGGTGGTTTCTTGTTCAGTCCATAGGCCTACATCATGTGGCAAACCGGTGAGCATGTGGCTCTATTAGTATAGGAGATACCTGAAAACATATCACACTTTTCATCATAGTGCTTTTACCAATGCATAAAATGCATGGAGAAGTCATTTCGAATGACTGGTCCTCAGTGTTGTGAGAACGATGACTGGTTAAAATTTTTGGTGGTTTCTTGTTCAGTCCATATGCCTACATCATGTGGCAAACCGGTGAGTATGTGGCTCTATTAGTATAGGAGATACCTGAAAACATATCACACTTTTCATCATAGTGCTTTTACCAATGCATAAAATGCATGGAGAAGTCATTTCGAATGACTGGTCCTCAGTGTTGTGAGAACGATGACTGGTTAAAATTTTTGGTGGTTTCTTGTTCAGTCCATATGCCTACATCATGTGGCAAACCGGTGAGCATGTGGCTCTATTAGTATAGGATATACCTGAAAACATATCACACTTTTCATCATAGTGCTTTTACCAATGCATAAAATGCATGGAGAAGTCATTTCGAATGACTGGTCCTCAGTGTTGTGAGAACGATGACTGGTTAAAATTTTTGGTGGTTTCTTGTTCAGTCCATAGGCCTACATCATGTGGCAAACCGGTGAGCATGTGGCTCTATTAGTATAGGAGATACCTGAAAACATATCACACTTTTCATCATAGTGCTTTTACCAATGCAGAAAATGCATGGAGAAGTCATTTCGAATGACTGGTCCTCAGTGTTGTGAGAACGATGACTGGTTAAAATTTTTGGTGGTTTCTTGTTCAGTCCATAGGCCTACATCATGTGGCAAACCGGTGAGCATGTGGCTCTATTAGTATAGGAGATACCTGAAAACATATCACACTTTTCATCATAGTGCTTTTACCAATGCATAAAATGCATGGAGAAGTCATTTCGAATGACTGGTCCTCAGTGTTGTGAGAACGATGACTGGTTAACATTTTTGGTGGTTTCTTGTTCAGTCCATAGGCCTACATCATGTGGCAAACCGGTGAGCATGTGGCTCTATTAGTATAGGAGATACCTGAAAACATATCACACTTTTCATCATAGTGCTTTTACCAATGCATAAAATGCATGGAGAAGTCATTTCGAATGACTGGTCCTCAGTGTTGTGAGAACGATGACTGGTTAAAATTTTGGTGGTTTCTTGTTCAGTCCATAGGCCTACATCATGTGGCAAACCGGTGAGCATGTGGCTCTATTAGTATAGGAGATACCTGAAAACATATCACACTTTTCATCATAGTGCTTTTACCAATGCATAAAATGCATGGAGAAGTCAATTCGAATGACTGGTCCTCAGTGTTGTGAGAACGATGACTGGTGAAAATTTTTGGTGGTTTCTTGTTCAGTCCATGGGCCTACATCATGTGGCAAACCGGTGAGCATGTGACTCTATTAGTATAGGAGATACCTGAAAACATATCACACATTTCATCATAGTGCTTTTACCAATGCATAAAATGCATGGAGAAGTCATTTCGAATGACTGGTCCTCAGTGTTGTGAGAACGATGACTGGTTAAAATTTTTGGTGGTTTCTTGTTCAGTCCATGGGCCTACATCATGTGGCAAACCGGTGAGCATGTGGCTCTATTAGTATAGGAGATAACTGAAAACATATCACACTTTTCATCATAGTGCTTTTACCAATGCATAAAATGCATGGAGAAGTCATTTCGAATGACTGGTCCTCAGTGTTGTGAGAACGATGACTGGTTAAAATTTTTGGTGGTTTCTTGTTCAGTCCATAGGCCTACATCATGTGGCAAACCGGTGAGCATGTGGCTCTATTAGTATAGGAGATACCTGAAAACATATCACACTTTTCATCATAGTGCTTTTACCAATGCATAAAATGCATGGAGAAGTCATTTCGAATGACTGGTCCTCAGTGTTGTGAGAACGATGACTGGTTAAAATTTTGGTGGTTTCTTGTTCAGTCCATAGGCCTACATCATGTGGCAAACCGGTGAGCATGTGGCTCTATTAGTATAGGAGATACCTGAAAACATATCACACTTTTCATCATAGTGCTTTTACCAATGCATAAAATGCATGGAGAAGTCAATTCGAATGACTGGTCCTCAGTGTTGTGAGAACGATGACTGGTGAAAATTTTTGGTGGTTTCTTGTTCAGTCCATGGGCCTACATCATGTGGCAAACCGGTGAGCATGTGACTCTATTAGTATAGGAGATACCTGAAAACATATCACACATTTCATCATAGTGCTTTTACCAATGCATAAAATGCATGGAGAAGTCATTTCGAATGACTGGTCCTCAGTGTTGTGAGAACGATGACTGGTTAAAATTTTTGGTGGTTTCTTGTTCAGTCCATGGGCCTACATCATGTGGCAAACCGGTGAGCATGTGGCTCTATTAGTATAGGAGATAACTGAAAACATATCACACTTTTCATCATAGTGCTTTTACCAATGCATAAAATGCATGGAGAAGTCATTTCGAATGACTGGTCCTCAGTGTTGTGAGAACGATGACTGGTTAAAATTTTTGGTGGTTTCTTGTTCAGTCCATAGGCCTACATCATGTGGCAAACCGGTGAGCATGTGGCTCTATTAGTATAGGAGATACCTGAAAACATATCACACTTTTCATCATAGTGCTTTTACCAATGCATAAAATGCATGGAGAAGTCATTTCGAATGACTGGTCCTCAGTGTTGTGAGAACGATGACTGGTTAAAATTTTGGTGGTTTCTTGTTCAGTCCATAGGCCTACATCATGTGGCAAACCGGTGAGCATGTGGCTCTATTAGTATAGGAGATACCTGAAAACATATCACACTTTTCATCATAGTGCTTTTACCAATGCATAAAATGCATGGAGAAGTCAATTCGAATGACTGGTCCTCAGTGTTGTGAGAACGATGACTGGTTAAAATTTTTGGTGGTTTCTTGTTCAGTCCATGGGCCTACATCATGTGGCAAACCGGTGAGCATGTGACTCTATTAGTATAGGAGATACCTGAAAACATATCACACTTTTCATCATAGTGCTTTTACCAATGCATAAAATGCATGGAGAAGTCATTTCGAATGACTGGTCCTCAGTGTTGTGAGAACGATGACTGGTTAAAATTTTTGGTGGTTTCTTGTTCAGTCCATGGGCCTACATCATGTGGCAAACCGGTGAGCATGTGGCTCTATTAGTATAGGAGATAACTGAAAACATATCACACTTTTCATCATAGTGCTTTTACCAATGCATAAAATGCATGGAGAAGTCATTTCGAATGACTGGTCCTCAGTGTTGTGAGAACGATGACTGGTTAAAATTTTTGGTGGTTTCTTGTTCAGTCCATAGGCCTACATCATGTGGCAAACCGGTGAGCATGTGGCTCTATTAGTATAGGAGATACCTGAAAACATATCACACTTTTCATCATAGTGCTTTTACCAATGCATAAAATGCATGGAGAAGTCATTTCGAATGACTGGTCCTCAGTGTTGTGAGAACGATGACTGGTTAAAATTTTTGGTGGTTTCTTGTTCAGTCCATAGGCCTACATCATGTGGCAAACCGGTGAGCATGTGGCTCTATTAGTATAGGAGATACCTGAAAACATATCACACTTTTCATCATAGTGCTTTTACCAATGCATAAAATGCATGGAGAAGTCATTTCGAATGACTGGTCCTCAGTGTTGTGAGAACGATGACTGGTTAAAATTTTTGGTGGTTTCTTGTTCAGTCCATAGGCCTACATCATGTGGCAAACCGGTGAGCATGTGGCTCTATTTGTATAGGAGATACCTGAAAGCATATCACACTTTTCATCATAGTGCTTTTACCAATGCATAAAATGCATGGAGAAGTCATTTCGAATGACTGGTCCTCAGTGTTGTGAGAACGATGACTGGTTAAAATTTTTGGTGGTTTCTTGTTCAGTCCATGGGCCTACATCATGTGGCAAACCGGTGAGCATGTGACTCTATTAGTATAGGAGATACCTGAAAACATATCACACTTTTCATCACAGTGCTTTTACCAATGCATAAAATGCATGGAGAAGTCATTTCGAATGACTGGTCCTCAGTGTTGTGAGAACGATGACTGGTTAAAATTTTTGGTGGTTTCTTGTTCAGTCCATGGGCCTACATCATGTGGCAAACCGGTGAGCATGTGGCTCTATTAGTATAGGAGATAACTGAAAACATATCACACTTTTCATCATAGTGCTTTTACCAATGCATAAAATGCATGGAGAAGTCATTTCGAATGACTGGTCCTCAGTGTTGTGAGAACGATGACTGGTTAAAATTTTTGGTGGTTTCTTGTTCAGTCCATAGGCCTACATCATGTGGCAAACCGGTGAGCATGTGGCTCTATTAGTATAGGAGATACCTGAAAACATATCACACTTTTCATCATAGTGCTTTTACCAATGCATAAAATGCATGGAGAAGTCATTTCGAATGACTGGTCCTCAGTGTTGTGAGAACGATGACTGGTTAAAATTTTGGTGGTTTCTTGTTCAGTCCATAGGCCTACATCATGTGGCAAACCGGTGAGCATGTGGCTCTATTAGTATAGGAGATACCTGAAAACATATCACACTTTTCATCATAGTGCTTTTACCAATGCATAAAATGCATGGAGAAGTCAATTCGAATGACTGGTCCTCAGTGTTGTGAGAACGATGACTGGTTAAAATTTTTGGTTTCTTGTTCAGTCCATGGGCCTACATCATGTGGCAAACCGGTGAGCATGTGACTCTATTAGTATAGGAGATACCTGAAAACATATAACACTTTTCATCATAGTGCTTTTACCAATGCATAAAATGCATGGAGAAGTCATTTCGAATGACTGGTCCTCAGTGTTGTGAGAACGATGACTGGTTAAAATTTTTGGTGGTTTCTTGTTCAGTCCATGGGCCTACATCATGTGGCAAACCGGTGAGCATGTGGCTCTGTTAGTATAGGAGATACCTGAAAACATATCACACTTTTCATCATAGTGCTTTTACCAATGCATAAAATGCATGGAGAAGTCATTTCGAATGACTGGTCCTCAGTGTTGTGAGAACGATGACTGGTTAAAATTTTTGGTGGTTTCTTGTTCAGTCCATAGGCCTACATCATGTGGCAAACCGGTGAGCATGTGGCTCTATTAGTATAGGAGATACCTGAAAACATATCACACTTTTCATCATAGTGCTTTTACCAATGCATAAAATGCATGGAGAAGTCATTTCGAATGACTGGTCCTCAGTGTTGTGAGAACGATGACTGGTTAAAATTTTTGGTGGTTTCTTGTTCAGTCCATAGGCCTACATCATGTGGCAAACCGGTGAGCATGTGGCTCTATTAGTATAGGAGATACCTGAAAACATATCACACTTTTCATCATAGTGCTTTTACCAATGCATAAAATGCATGGAGAAGTCATTTCGAATGACTGGTCCTCAGTGTTGTGAGAACGATGACTGGTTAAAATTTTTGGTGGTTTCTTGTTCAGTCCATAGGCCTACATCATGTGGCAAACCGGTGAGCATGTGGCTCTATTAGTATAGGAGATACCTGAAAGCATATCACACTTTTCATCATAGTGCTTTTACCAATGCATAAAATGCATGGAGAAGTCATTTCGAATGACTGGTCCTCAGTGTTGTGAGAACGATGACTGGTTAAAATTTTTGGTGGTTTCTTGTTCAGTCCATGGGCCTACATCATGTGGCAAACCGGTGAGCATGTGACTCTATTAGTATAGGAGATACCTGAAAACATATCACACTTTTCATCATAGTGCTCTTACCAATGCATAAAATGCATGGAGAAGTCATTTCGAATGACTGGTCCTCAGTGTTGTGAGAACGATGACTGGTTAAAATTTTTGGTGGTTTCTTGTTCAGTCCATGGGCCTACATCATGTGGCAAACCGGTGAGCATGTGGCTCTATTAGTATAGGAGATAACTGAAAACATATCACACTTTTCATCATAGTGCTTTTACCAATGCATAAAATGCATGGAGAAGTCATTTCGAATGACTGGTCCTCAGTGTTGTGAGAACGATGACTGGTTAAAATTTTTGGTGGTTTCTTGTTCAGTCCATAGGCCTACATCATGTGGCAAACCGGTGAGCATGTGGCTCTATTAGTATAGGAGATACCTGAAAACATATCACACTTTTCATCATAGTGCTTTTACCAATGCATAAAATGCATGGAGAAGTCATTTCGAATGACTGGTCCTCAGTGTTGTGAGAACGATGACTGGTTAAAATTTTGGTGGTTTCTTGTTCAGTCCATAGGCCTACATCATGTGGCAAACCGGTGAGCATGTGGCTCTATTAGTATAGGAGATACCTGAAAACATATCACACTTTTCATCATAGTGCTTTTACCAATGCATAAAATGCATGGAGAAGTCAATTCGAATGACTGGTCCTCAGTGTTGTGAGAACGATGACTGGTTAAAATTTTTGGTTTCTTGTTCAGTCCATGGGCCTACATCATGTGGCAAACCGGTGAGCATGTGACTCTATTAGTATAGGAGATACCTGAAAACATATCACACTTTTCATCATAGTGCTTTTACCAATGCATAAAATGCATGGAGAAGTCATTTCGAATGACTGGTCCTCAGTGTTGTGAGAACGATGACTGGTTAAAATTTTTGGTGGTTTCTTGTTCAGTCCATGGGCCTACATCATGTGGCAAACCGGTGAGCATGTGGCTCTGTTAGTATAGGAGATACCTGAAAACATATCACACTTTTCATCATAGTGCTTTTACCAATGCATAAAATGCATGGAGAAGTCATTTCGAATGACTGGTCCTCAGTGTTGTGAGAACGATGACTGGTTAAAATTTTTGGTGGTTTCTTGTTCAGTCCATAGGCCTACATCATGTGGCAAACCGGTGAGCATGTGGCTCTATTAGTATAGGAGATACCTGAAAACATATCACACTTTTCATCATAGTGCTTTTACCAATGCATAAAATGCATGGAGAAGTCATTTCGAATGACTGGTCCTCAGTGTTGTGAGAACGATGACTGGTTAAAATTTTTGGTGGTTTCTTGTTCAGTCCATAGGCCTACATCATGTGGCAAACCGGTGAGCATGTGGCTCTATTAGTATAGGAGATACCTGAAAACATATCACACTTTTCATCATAGTGCTTTTACCAATGCAGAAAATGCATGGAGAAGTCATTTCGAATGACTGGTCCTCAGTGTTGTGAGAACGATGACTGGTTAAAATTTTTGGTGGTTTCTTGTTCAGTCCATAGGCCTACATCATGTGGCAAACCGGTGAGCATGTGGCTCTATTAGTATAGGAGATACCTGAAAGCATATCACACTTTTCATCATAGTGCTTTTACCAATGCATAAAATGCATGGAGAAGTCATTTCGAATGACTGGTCCTCAGTGTTGTGAGAACGATGACTGGTTAAAATTTTTGGTGGTTTCTTGTTCAGTCCATAGGCCTACATCATGTGGCAAACCGGTGAGCATGTGGCTCTATTAGTATAGGAGATACCTGAAAACATATCACACTTTTCATCATAGTGCTTTTACCAATGCATAAAATGCATGGAGAAGTCATTTCGAATGACTGGTCCTCAGTGTTGTGAGAACGATGACTGGTTAAAATTTTTGGTGGTTTCTTGTTCAGTCCATAGGCCTACATCATGTGGCAAACCGGTGAGCATGTGGCTCTATTAGTATAGGAGATACCTGAAAACATATCACACTTTTCATCATAGTGCTTTTACCAATGCATAAAATGCATGGAGAAGTCATTTCGAATGACTGGTCCTCAGTGTTGTGAGAACGATGACTGGTTAAAATTTTTGGTGGTTTCTTGTTCAGTCCATAGGCCTACATCATGTGGCAAACCGGTGAGCATGTGGCTCTATTAGTATAGGAGATACCTGAAAACATATCACACTTTTCATCATAGTGCTTTTACCAATGCATAAAATGCATGGAGAAGTCATTTCGAATGACTGGTCCTCAGTGTTGTGAGAACGATGACTGGTTAAAATTTTTGGTGGTTTCTTGTTCAGTCCATAGGCCTACATCATGTGGCAAACCGGTGAGCATGTGGCTCTATTAGTATAGGAGATACCTGAAAACATATCACACTTTTCATCATAGTGCTTTTACCAATGCATAAAATGCATGGAGAAGTCATTTCGAATGACTGGTCCTCAGTGTTGTGAGAACGATGACTGGTTAAAATTTTTGGTGGTTTCTTGTTCAGTCCATAGGCCTACATCATGTGGCAAACCGGTGAGCATGTGGCTCTATTAGTATAGGAGATACCTGAAAACATATCACACTTTTCATCATAGTGCTTTTACCAATGCATAAAATGCATGGAGAAGTCATTTCGAATGACTGGTCCTCAGTGTTGTGAGAACGATGACTGGTTAAAATTTTTGGTGGTTTCTTGTTCAGTCCATAGGCCTACATCATGTGGCAAACCGGTGAGCATGTGGCTCTATTAGTATAGGAGATACCTGAAAACATATCACACTTTTCATCATAGTGCTTTTACCAATGCATAAAATGCATGGAGAAGTCATTTCGAATGACTGGTCCTCAGTGTTGTGAGAACGATGACTGGTTAAAATTTTTGGTGGTTTCTTGTTCAGTCCATAGGCCTACATCATGTGGCAAACCGGTGAGCATGTGGCTCTATTAGTATAGGAGATACCTGAAAACATATCACACTTTTCATCATAGTGCTTTTACCAATGCATAAAATGCATGGAGAAGTCATTTCGAATGACTGGTCCTCAGTGTTGTGAGAACGATGACTGGTTAAAATTTTTGGTGGTTTCTTGTTCAGTCCATAGGCCTACATCATGTGGCAAACCGGTGAGCATGTGGCTCTATTAGTATAGGAGATACCTGAAAGCATATCACACTTTTCATCATAGTGCTTTTACCAATGCATAAAATGCATGGAGAAGTCATTTCGAATGACTGGTCCTCAGTGTTGTGAGAACGATGACTGGTTAAAATTTTTGGTGGTTTCTTGTTCAGTCCATAGGCCTACATCATGTGGCAAACCGGTGAGCATGTGGCTCTATTAGTATAGGAGATACCTGAAAACATATCACACTTTTCATCATAGTGCTTTTACCAATGCATAAAATGCATGGAGAAGTCATTTCGAATGACTGGTCCTCAGTGTTGTGAGAACGATGACTGGTTAAAATTTTTGGTGGTTTCTTGTTCAGTCCATAGGCCTACATCATGTGGCAAACCGGTGAGCATGTGGCTCTATTAGTATAGGAGATACCTGAAAACATATCACACTTTTCATCATAGTGCTTTTACCAATGCATAAAATGCATGGAGAAGTCATTTCGAATGACTGGTCCTCAGTGTTGTGAGAACGATGACTGGTTAAAATTTTTGGTGGTTTCTTGTTCAGTCCATAGGCCTACATCATGTGGCAAACCGGTGAGCATGTGGCTCTATTAGTATAGGAGATACCTGAAAACATATCACACTTTTCATCATAGTGCTTTTACCAATGCATAAAATGCATGGAGAAGTCATTTCGAATGACTGGTCCTCAGTGTTGTGAGAACGATGACTGGTTAAAATTTTTGGTGGTTTCTTGTTCAGTCCATAGGCCTACATCATGTGGCAAACCGGTGAGCATGTGGCTCTATTAGTATAGGAGATACCTGAAAACATATCACACTTTTCATCATAGTGCTTTTACCAATGCATAAAATGCATGGAGAAGTCATTTCGAATGACTGGTCCTCAGTGTTGTGAGAACGATGACTGGTTAAAATTTTTGGTGATTTCTTGTTCAGTCCATAGGCCTACATCATGTGGCAAACCGGTGAGCATGTGGCTCTATTAGTATAGGAGATACCTGAAAACATATCACATTTTTCATCATAGTGCTTTTACCAATGCATAAAATGCATGGAGAAGTCATTTCGAATGACTGGTCCTCAGTGTTGTGAGAACGATGACTGTGAGAACGATGACTGGTTAAAATTTTTGGTGGTTTCTTGTTCAGTCCATAGGCCTACATCATGTGGCAAACCGGTGAGCATGTGGCTCTATTAGTATAGGAGATACCTGAAAACATATCACACTTTTCATCATAGTGCTTTTACCAATGCATAAAATGCATGGAGAAGTCATTTCGAATGACTGGTCCTCAGTGTTGTGAGAACGATGACTGGTTAAAATTTTTGGTGGTTTCTTGTTCAGTCCATAGGCCTACATCATGTGGCAAACCGGTGAGCATGTGGCTCTATTAGTATAGGAGATACCTGAAAACATATCACACTTTTCATCATAGTGCTTTTACCAATGCATAAAATGCATGGAGAAGTCATTTCGAATGACTGGTCCTCAGTGTTGTGAGAACGATGACTGGTTAAAATTTTTGGTGGTTTCTTGTTCAGTCCATAGGCCTACATCATGTGGCAAACCGGTGAGCATGTGGCTCTATTAGTATAGGAGATACCTGAAAACATATCACACTTTTCATCATAGTGCTTTTACCAATGCATAAAATGCATGGAGAAGTCATTTCGAATGACTGGTCCTCAGTGTTGTGAGAACGATGACTGGTTAAAATTTTTGGTGGTTTCTTGTTCAGTCCATAGGCCTACATCATGTGGCAAACCGGTGAGCATGTGGCTCTATTAGTATAGGAGATACCTGAAAACATATCACACTTTTCATCATAGTGCTTTTACCAATGCATAAAATGCATGGAGAAGTCATTTCGAATGACTGGTCCTCAGTGTTGTGAGAACGATGACTGGTTAAAATTTTTGGTGGTTTCTTGTTCAGTCCATAGGCCTACATCATGTGGCAAACCGGTGAGCATGTGGCTCTATTAGTATAGGAGATACCTGAAAACATATCACACTTTTCATCATAGTGCTTTTACCAATGCATAAAATGCATGGAGAAGTCATTTCGAATGACTGGTCCTCAGTGTTGTGAGAACGATGACTGGTTAAAATTTTTGGTGGTTTCTTGTTCAGTCCATAGGCCTACATCATGTGGCAAACCGGTGAGCATGTGGCTCTATTAGTATAGGAGATACCTGAAAACATATCACACTTTTCATCATAGTGCTTTTACCAATGCATAAAATGCATGGAGAAGTCATTTCGAATGACTGGTCCTCAGTGTTGTGAGAACGATGACTGGTTAAAATTTTTGGTGGTTTCTTGTTCAGTCCATAGGCCTACATCATGTGGCAAACCGGTGAGCATGTGGCTCTATTAGTATAGGAGATACCTGAAAACATATCACACTTTTCATCATAGTGCTTTTACCAATGCATAAAATGCATGGAGAAGTCATTTCGAATGACTGGTCCTCAGTGTTGTGAGAACGATGACTGGTTAAAATTTTTGGTGGTTTCTTGTTCAGTCCATAGGCCTACATCATGTGGCAAACCGGTGAGCATGTGGCTCTATTAGTATAGGAGATACCTGAAAACATATCACACTTTTCATCATAGTGCTTTTACCAATGCATAAAATGCATGGAGAAGTCATTTCGAATGACTGGTCCTCAGTGTTGTGAGAACGATGACTGGTTAAAATTTTTGGTGGTTTCTTGTTCAGTCCATAGGCCTACATCATGTGGCAAACCGGTGAGCATGTGGCTCTATTAGTATAGGAGATACCTGAAAACATATCACACTTTTCATCATAGTGCTTTTACCAATGCATAAAATGCATGGAGAAGTCATTTCGAATGACTGGTCCTCAGTGTTGTGAGAACGATGACTGGTTAAAATTTTTGGTGGTTTCTTGTTCAGTCCATAGGCCTACATCATGTGGCAAACCGGTGAGCATGTGGCTCTATTAGTATAGGAGATACCTGAAAACATATCACACTTTTCATCATAGTGCTTTTACCAATGCATAAAATGCATGGAGAAGTCATTTCGAATGACTGGTCCTCAGTGTTGTGAGAACGATGACTGGTTAAAATTTTTGGTGGTTTCTTGTTCAGTCCATAGGCCTACATCATGTGGCAAACCGGTGAGCATGTGGCTCTATTAGTATAGGAGATACCTGAAAACATATCACACTTTTCATCATAGTGCTTTTACCAATGCATAAAATGCATGGAGAAGTCATTTCGAATGACTGGTCCTCAGTGTTGTGAGAACGATGACTGGTTAAAATTTTTGGTGGTTTCTTGTTCAGTCCATAGGCCTACATCATGTGGCAAACCGGTGAGCATGTGGCTCTATTAGTATAGGAGATACCTGAAAACATATCACACTTTTCATCATAGTGCTTTTACCAATGCATAAAATGCATGGAGAAGTCATTTCGAATGACTGGTCCTCAGTGTTGTGAGAACGATGACTGGTTAAAATTTTTGGTGGTTTCTTGTTCAGTCCATAGGCCTACATCATGTGGCAAACCGGTGAGCATGTGGCTCTATTAGTATAGGAGATACCTGAAAACATATCACACTTTTCATCATAGTGCTTTTACCAATGCATAAAATGCATGGAGAAGTCATTTCGAATGACTGGTCCTCAGTGTTGTGAGAACGATGACTGGTTAAAATTTTTGGTGGTTTCTTGTTCAGTCCATAGGCCTACATCATGTGGCAAACCGGTGAGCATGTGGCTCTATTAGTATAGGAGATACCTGAAAACATATCACACTTTTCATCATAGTGCTTTTACCAATGCATAAAATGCATGGAGAAGTCATTTCGAATGACTGGTCCTCAGTGTTGTGAGAACGATGACTGGTTAAAATTTTTGGTGGTTTCTTGTTCAGTCCATAGGCCTACATCATGTGGCAAACCGGTGAGCATGTGGCTCTATTAGTATAGGAGATACCTGAAAACATATCACACTTTTCATCATAGTGCTTTTACCAATGCATAAAATGCATGGAGAAGTCATTTCGAATGACTGGTCCTCAGTGTTGTGAGAACGATGACTGGTTAAAATTTTTGGTGGTTTCTTGTTCAGTCCATAGGCCTACATCATGTGGCAAACCGGTGAGCATGTGGCTCTATTAGTATAGGAGATACCTGAAAACATATCACACTTTTCATCATAGTGCTTTTACCAATGCATAAAATGCATGGAGAAGTCATTTCGAATGACTGGTCCTCAGTGTTGTGAGAACGATGACTGGTTAAAATTTTTGGTGGTTTCTTGTTCAGTCCATAGGCCTACATCATGTGGCAAACCGGTGAGCATGTGGCTCTATTAGTATAGGAGATACCTGAAAACATATCACACTTTTCATCATAGTGCTTTTACCAATGCATAAAATGCATGGAGAAGTCATTTCGAATGACTGGTCCTCAGTGTTGTGAGAACGATGACTGGTTAAAATTTTTGGTGGTTTCTTGTTCAGTCCATAGGCCTACATCATGTGGCAAACCGGTGAGCATGTGGCTCTATTAGTATAGGAGATACCTGAAAACATATCACACTTTTCATCATAGTGCTTTTACTAATGCATAAAATGCATGGAGAAGTCATTTCGAATGACTGGTCCTCAGTGTTGTGAGAACGATGACTGGTTAAAATTTTTGGTGGTTTCTTGTTCAGTCCATAGGCCTACATCATGTGGCAAACCGGTGAGCATGTGGCTCTATTAGTATAGGAGATACCTGAAAACATATCACACTTTTCATCATAGTGCTTTTACCAATGCATAAAATGCATAGAGAAGTCATTTCGAATGACTGGTCCTCATTGTTGTGAGAACGATGACTGGTTAAAATTTTTGGTGGTTTCTTGTTCAGTCCATAGGCCTACATCATGTGGCAAACCGGTGAGCATGTGGCTCTATTAGTATAGGAGATACCTGAAAACATCACACTTTTCATCATAGTGCTTTTACCAATGCATAAAATGCATGGAGAAGTCATTTCGAATGACTGGTCCTCAGTGTTGTGAGAACGATGACTGGTTAAAATTTTTGGTGGTTTCTTGTTCAGTCCATAGGCCTACATCATGTGGCAAACCGGTGAGCATGTGGCTCTATTAGTATAGGAGATACCTGAAAACATATCACACTTTTCATCATAGTGCTTTTACCAATGCATAAAATGCATGGAGAAGTCATTTCGAATGACTGGTCCTCAGTGTTGTGAGAACGATGACTGGTTAGAATTTTTGGTGGTTTCTTGTTCAGTCCATAGGCCTACATCATGTGGCAAACCGGTGAGCATGTGGCTCTATTAGTATAGGAGATACCTGAAAACATATCACACTTTTCATCATAGTGCTTTTACCAATGCATAAAATGCATGGAGAAGTCATTTCGAATGACTGGTCCTCAGTGTTGTGAGAACGATGACTGGTTAAAATTTTTGGTGGTTTCTTGTTCAGTCCATAGGCCTACATCATGTGGCAAACCGGTGAGCATGTGGCTCTATTAGTATAGGAGATACCTGAAAACATATCACACTTTTCATCATAGTGCTTTTACCAATGCATAAAATGCATGGAGAAGTCATTTCGAATGACTGGTCCTCAGTGTTGTGAGAACGATGACTGGTTAAAATTTTTGGTGGTTTCTTGTTCAGTCCATAGGCCTACATCATGTGGCAAACCGGTGAGCATGTGGCTCTATTAGTATAGGAGATACCTGAAAACATATCACACTTTTCATCATAGTGCTTTTACCAATGCATAAAATGCATGGAGAAGTCATTTCGAATGACTGGTCCTCAGTGTTGTGAGAACGATGACTGGTTAAAATTTTTGGTGGTTTCTTGTTCAGTCCATAGGCCTACATCATGTGGCAAACCGGTGAGCATGTGGCTCTATTAGTATAGGAGATACCTGAAAACATATCACACTTTTCATCATAGTGCTTTTACCAATGCATAAAATGCATGGAGAAGTCATTTCGAATGACTGGTCCTCAGTGTTGTGAGAACGATGACTGGTTAAAATTTTTGGTGGTTTCTTGTTCAGTCCACAGGCCTACATCATGTGGCAAACCGGTGAGCATGTGGCTCTATTAGTATAGGAGATACCTGATTATATACAGATGATCAGGTTTTTAAATACATCAGATAGGGATTGCATACATTAGTTAGTACTGCTCTGATAAGGGTATACCGTGAAGATTGGTAGAGCAGCTTAGTATACATTTTTTGCAAAAAACGTATCAACCAAATACCCTGTTTTTTACATCTTTTACTAGCACTTGCGGATTACTGCAACATTTTTTCAAACTGAGTGTTTTTGGTTTTACTATTCTCTTTTGTGTCTTCAGGTTTCTTGGTGGTGTGTGAACATGATCATACAGACTTGTTCACTGTGCAAGTAGCCCATGTGTTCCTGTACTCTACACTCTATACCCTACACTCTATACCCTACTACTCCATACCGTACACTCTATACCCTACACTCTACACTCTATACCCTACACTCTTTACGCCACACTCTATACCCTACAGTCTATACCCTACACTCTATACCCTACACTCTACACTCTATACCATACACTCTACACTCTATACCCTACACTCTATCCCCTACACTCTATACCTTACACCCTACACTCTATACCCTACACTCTATACCCTACACTCAACACCCTACACTCTACACCCTACACCCTACACTCTATACCCTACACTCTACACTTTATACACTACACTCTATACCCTACACTCTATACCCTGCACTCTACACCCTGCACTCTACACCCAACACTCTAAACCCTACACTCGATACCCTACACTTTATACCCTACACTCTACACTCTATACCCTACACTCTATAGCCTACACTCTATACCCTACAGTATATACCCTACACTCTATACCCTACACTCTACACCTTACACTCTACACTCTATTCCCTACACTCTATACCCTACACTCTATACCCTACACTCTATACCCTACACTCTACACTCTATACCCTACACCCTACACTCTATACCCTACACTCTACACTCTATATCCTACACTCTATACCCTGCACTCTACACCCTGCACTCTACACCCAACACTCTATACCCTACACTCTACACCCTACGCTCTATACCCTACACTCGATAACCTACACTCCACACTCTATACCATACACTCTACACCCTACACTCTAATCCCTACACTCTACACTCTATACCCTACACTCTATACCATACACTCTATACCCTACACTCTATACCATACACTCTATACCATATTGATACGTTTTTTGCAAAAAATGTATACTAAGCTGCTCTACCAATCTTCACGGTATACCCTTATCAGAGCAGTCCTAACTAATGTATGCAATCCCTATCTGATGTATTTAAAAACCTGATCATCTGTATATAACCTGTGTGAACAGGGTTCACAGTGTAGAGTGTAGGGTATAGAATGTAGGGTATAGAGTGTAGGGTATAGAGTGTAGGGAATAGAGTGTAGAGTGTAAGGTATAGAGTGTAGAGTGTAGGGTATAGACGGTAGGGTGTAGAGTGTAGGGAGTAGAGTGTAGGGTATAGAGTGTAGAGTGTAGGGTATAGAGTGCAGGGTATAGAGTGTAGGGTGTAGAGCGTAGGCTATAGAGTTTAGGGTATAGAGTGTAGAGTGTAGGGTATAGAGTGTAGGGTATAGAGTGTAGGGTATAGAGTGTAGGGTATAGAGTGTAGAGTGTAGGGTATAGAGTGTAGGGTATAGATTGCAGGTTGTAGAGTGCAGGTTGTAGAGTGTAGGGTATAGAGTGTAGTGTATAGAGTGTAGGGTATAGAGTGTAGGGTATAGAGTGTAGGGTATAAAGTGTAGAGTGTAGGGTATAGAGTGTATAGTGTAGGGTATAGAGTGTAGGGTATAGAGTGTAGGGTATAGAGTGTATAGTGTAGGGTATAGAGTGTATGCTATAGAGTGTATGGTGTAGAGTGTATGGTATAGAGTGTAGGGTGTAGAGTGTATGGTATAGAGTGTAGGGTGTAGAGTGTAGGGTATAGAGTGTAGGGTATAGAGTGTAGGGTATAGAGTGTAGGGTATAGAGTGTAGGGTAAAGAGTGTAGAGTGTAGGGTACAGAGTGCAGGGTGTAGAGTGTAGGGTATAGAGTGTAGAGTGTAGGGTGTAGAGTGTAGGGTGTAGAGTGTAGGGTATAGAGTGTAGAGTGTAGAGTGTAGGGTGTAGGGTATAGAGTGTAGGGTATAGAGTGTAGGGTATAGAGTGTAGGGTATAGGGTGTAGGGATTAGAGTGTAGGGATTAGAGTGTAGGGATTAGAGTGTAGGGTGTAGAGTGTAGGGTATAGAGTGTAGGGTATAGAGTGTAGGGTATAGAGTGTAGGGTATAGAGTGCAGGTTGTAGAGTGTAGGGTATAGAGTGTAGGGTAAAGAGTGTAGAGTGTAGGGTACAGAGTGCAGGGTGTAGAGTGTAGGGTATAGAGTGTAGGGTGTAGGGTGTAGAGTGTAGGGTATAGAGTGTAGAGTGTAGGGTGTAGAGTGTAGGGTGTAGGGTATAGGGTGTAGGGTATAGAGTGTAGGGTATAGAGTGTAGGGTATAGAGTGTAGAGTGTAGGGATTAGAGTGTAGGGTATAGAGTGTAGGCTATAGAGTGTAGGGTGTAGAGTGTAGGGTATAGAGTGTATGGTATAGAGTGTAGGGTATAGAGTGTAGGGTATAGAGTGTATGTTATAGAGTGTAGGGTATAGAGTGTAGAGTGTAGGGTATAGAGTTTAGAGTGTAGGGTATAGAGTGTAGGGTATAGAGTGTAAGGTATAGAGTGTAGAGTGTAGGGTATAGAGTGTAGGGTATAGAGTGTAGGGTATAGAGTGTAGGGTGTAGAGTGTAGGGTAAAGAGTGTAGAGTGTAGGGTACAGAGTGCAGGGTGTAGAGTGTAGGGTATAGAGTGTAGGGTGTAGAGTGTAGGGTATAGAGTGTAGAGTGTAGAGTGTAGGGTGTAGGGTATAGAGTGTAGGGTATAGAGTGTAGGGAATAGAGTGTAGAGTGTAGAGTGTAGGGTGTAGAGTGTAGGGTATAGAGTGTAGGGTATAGAGTGTAGGGTATAGAGTGTAGGGTGTAGGGATTAGAGTGTAGGGATTAGAGTGTAGGGTGTAGAGTGTAGGGTGTAGAGTGTAGGGTATAGAGTGTAGGGTATAGAGTGTAGGGTATAGAGTGTAGGGTATAAAGCGTAGAGTGTAGGGTATAGAGTGTATAGTGTAGGGTATAGAGTGTAGGGTATAGAGTGTAGGGTATAGAGTGTAGGGTATAGGGTATAGAGTGTAGGGTGTAGAGTGTAGGGTGTAGGGTGTAGAGTGTATGGTATAAAGTGTAGGGTATAGAGTGTAGGGATTAGAGTGTAGGGTATAGAGTGTAGGGTATAGAGTGTAGGGTATAGAGTGTAGGGTGTAGAGTGTAGAGTGTAGGGTATAGAGTGTAGAGTGTAGGGTATAGAGTAGAGTGTAGAGTGTAGGGTATAGAGTGTAGAGTGTAGCGGATAGAATGTAGGGTATAGAGTGTAAGGTGTAGAGTGTAGGGTATAGAGTGTATGGTATAGAGTGTGGGGTATAAAGTGTAGAGTTTAGGGTATGGAGTGTAGGGTATAGAGTGTATGGTATAGAGTGTAGGGTATAAAGTGTAGAGTGTAGGGTATAGAGTGTAGGGTATAGAGTGTAGAGTGTAGGGTAAAGAGTGTAGGGTATAGAGTGTAGGGAATAGAGTGTAGAGTGTAGGGTATAGAGTGTAGAGTATAGAGTGCAGGTTGTAGAGTGTAGGGTATAGAGTGTATGGTATAGAGTGTAGGGTATAAAGTGTAGAGTGTAGTGTATAGAGTGTAGGGTATAGAGTGTAGGGTATAGAGTGTAGGGTAAAGAGTGTAGAGTGTAGGGTACAGAGTGCAGGGTGTAGAGTGTAGGGTATAGAGTGTAGGGTGTAGAGTGTAGGGTATAGAGTGTATGGTGTAGAGTGTAGGGTGTGAGGTATAGAGTGTAGGGTATAGAGTGTAGGGTATAGAGTGTAGAGTGTAGGGTGTAGAGTGTAGGGTATAGAGTGTAGGGTATAGAGCGTAGGGTATAGAGTGTAGGGTGTAGGGATAAGAGTGTAGGGATTAGAGTGTAGGGTGTAGAGTTTAGGGTGTAGAGTGTAGGGTATAGAGTGTAGGGTATAAAGCGTAGAGTGTAGGGTATAGAGTGTATAGTGTAGGGTATAGAGTGTAGGGTATAGAGTGTAGGGTATAGAGTGTAGGGTATAGGGTATAGAGTGTAGGGTGTAGAGTGTAGGGTGTAGGGTGGAGAGTGTATGGTATAGAGTGTAGGGTATAGAGAGTAGGGATTAGAGAGTAGGGTATAGAGTGTAGGGTATATAGTGTAGGGTATAGAGTGTAGGGTGTGAAGTGTAGAGTGTAGGGTATAGAGTTTAGAGTGTAGGGTATAGAGTGTAGGGTATAGAGTAGAGTGTAGAGTGTAGGGTATAGAGTGTAGAGTGTAGGGGATAGAATGTAGGGTATAGAGTGTAAGGTGTAGAGTGTAGGGTATAGAGTGTATGGTATAGAGTGTGGGGTATAAAGTGTAGAGTGTAGGGTATGGAGTGTAGGGTATAGAGTGTATGGTATAGAGTGTAGGGTATAAAGTGTAGAGTGTAGGGTATAGAGTGTAGGGTATAGAGTGTAGAGTGTAGGGTAAAGAGTGTAGGGCATAGAGTGTAGGGTATAGAGTGTAGAGTGTAGGGTATAGAGTGTAGGGTATAGAGTGCAGGTTGTAGAGTGTAGGGTATAGAGTGTATGGTATAGAGTGTAGGGTATAAAGTGTAGAGTGTAGTGTATAGAGTGTAGGGTATAGAGTGTAGGGTATAGAGAGTAGGGTATAGAGTGTAGGCTATAGAGTGTAGAGTGTAGGGTGTAGAGTGTAGGGTATAGAGTGTAGGGTATAGAGTGTAGGGTATAGAGTGTGGAGTAGAGAGTGTAGGGTATAGAGTGTAGGGTATAGAATGTAGAGTGTAGAGTGTAGGGTGTAGAGTGCAAAGTGTAGGGTATAGAGTGTAAGGTATAGAGTGTAGTGTATAGAGTGTATGTTATAGAGTGTAGGGTATAGAGTGTAGAGTTTAGGGTATAGAGTGTAGTGTATAGAGTGTATGGTATAGAGTGTATGGTATATAGTGTAGAGTGTAGGGTATAGAGTGTAGGGTATAGAGTGTAGGGTATAGAGTGTAGGGTATAGAGTGTAGAGTGTAGGGTATAGAGTGTAGGGTATAGAGTGTAGGGTATAGAGTGTAGGGTATAGAGTGTAAGGTATAGAGTGTAGGTTATAGAGTGTAGGGTATAGAGTGTAGGGTATAGAGTGTAGCTTATAGAGCGTAGGGTGTAGGGTATAGAGTGTAGGGTATAGAGTGTAGGGTATAGAGTGTAGAGTGTAGGGTATAGAGTGTATGGTATAGAGCTTAGGGTGTAGAGTGTAGGGTATAGAGTGTAGAGTTTAGGGTATAGAGTGTGGGGCATAGAGTGTATGGTATACAGTGTAGAGTGTAGGGTATAGAGTGTAGGGTAAAGAGTGTAGGGTATAGAGTGTAGAGTGTAGGGTATAGAGTGTAGGGTATAGAGTGCAGGTTGTAGAGTGTAGGGTATAGAGTGTAGGGTATAGCGTGTAGGGTATAAAGTGTAGAGTGTAGGGTATAGAGTGTATAGTGTAGGGTATAGAGTGTAGGGTATAGAGTGTAGGGTATAGAGTGTAGGGTATAGCGTGTATGTTATAGAGTGTAGGGTATAGAGTGTAGAGTGTAGGGTATAGAGTTTAGAGTGTAGGGTATAGAGTGTAGGGTATAGAGTGTAAGGTATATAGTGTAGAGTGTAGGGTATAGAGTGTAGGGTATAGAGTGTAGGGTATAGAGTGTAGGGTAATGAGTGTAGAGTGTAGGGTACAGAGTGCAGGGTGTAGAGTGTAGGGTATAGAGTGTAGAGTGTAGGGTGTAGAGTGTAGGGTGTAGAGTGTAGGGTGTAGAGTGTAGGGTGTAGGGTATAGAGTGTAGGGTATAGAGTGTAGGGTATAGAGTGTAGGGTGTAGAGTGTAGGGTGTAGAGTGTAGGGTATAGAGTGTAGGGTATAGAGTGTAGGTTATAGAGTGTAGGGTGTAGGGATTAGAGTGTAGGGATTAGAGTGTAGGGTGTAGAGTGTAGGGTGTAGAGTGTAGGGTATAGAGTGTAGGGTATAGAGTGTAGGGTATAGAGTGTAGAGTGTAGGGATTAGAGTGTAGGGATTAGAGTGTAGGGTATAGAGTGTAGGGTATAGAGTGTAGGGTATAGAGTGTAGGGTATAGAGTGTAGGGAATAGAGTGTAGAGTGTAGGGTGTAGAATGTAAAGTGTAGGGTATAGAGTGTAGAGTGTAGGGTATAGAGTGTACGGTATGGAGTGTAGGGTATAGAGTGTAGGGTATAGAGTGTAGAGTGTAGGGTATAGAATGTAGGGTATAGAGTGTAGGGTATAGAGTGTAGGGAATAGTGTGTAGAGTGTAAGGTATAGAGTGTAGAGTGTAGGGTATAGACGGTAGGGTGTAGAGTGTAGGGAGTAGAGTGTAGGGTGTAGAGTGTAGGGTATAGAGTGCAGGGTATAGAGTGTAGGGTGTAGAGTGTAGGCTATAGAGTGTAGGGTATAGAGTGTAGAGTGTAGGGTATAGAGTGTAGGTTATAGAGTGTAGGGTATAGAGTGTAGGGTGTAGGGTATAGAGTGTAGAGTGTAGGGTATAGAGTGTAGGGTATAGAGTGTATGGTATAGAGTGTAGGGTATAGAGTGTAGGGAATAGAGTGTAGGGTGTAAGGTGTAGAGTGTAGGGTATAGAGTGTAGGGTATATACTGTAGGGTATAGAGTGTAGGCTATAGAGTGTAGGGTATAGAGTGTAGGGTATAGAGTGTAGGGTATAGAGTGTAGGGTGTAGGGTTTAGAGTGTAGGGTATAGAGTGTAGGGTATAGAGTGTAGGGTATAGAGTGTAGAGTGTAGAGTGTATGGTATAGAGTGTAGAGTGTAGGGTATAGAGTGTAGGGTATAGACTGTAGGGTATAGAGTGTGGCGTATAGATTGTAGGGTATAGAGTGTAGAGTGTAGGGTATAGAGTGTACGGTATAGAGTGTAGGGTATAGAGTGTAGGGTATAGAGTGTAGAGTGTAGGGTATAGAATGTAGGGTATAGAGTGTAGGGTATAGAGTGTAGGGAATAGAGTGTAGAGTGTAAGGTATAGAGTGTAGAGTGTAAGGTATAGAGTGTAGAGTGTAGGGTATAGACTGTAGGGTGTAGAGTGTAGGGAGTAGAGTGTAGGGTATAGAGTGTACAGTGTAGGGTATAGAGTGCAGGGTATAGAGTGTAGGGTATAGAGTGTAGAGTGTAGGCTATAGAGTGTAGGGTATAGAGTGTAGAGTGTAGGGTATAGAGTGTAGGGTATAGAGTGTAGGGTATAGAGTGTAGGGTGTAGAGTGTAGGGTATAGAGTGCAGGTTGCAGAGTGTAGGGTATAGAGTGTAGGATGTAGAGTGTAGGGTATAGAGTGTATAGTGTAGTGTATAGAGTGTAGGGTATAGAGTGTAGGGTATAGAGTGTATCGTGTAGGGTATAGAGTGTATGCTATAGATTGTATGGTGTAGAGTGTATGGTGTAGAGTATATGGTGTAGAGTGTAGGGTATAGAGTGTAGGGTATAGAGTGTAGGGTATAGAGTGTAGGGTATAGAGTGTATGTTATAGACTGTAGGGTATAGAGTGTAGAGTGTAGGGTATAGAGTTTAGAGTGTAGTGTAAAGAGTGTAGGGTATAGAGTGTAGGGTATAGAGTGAAGGGTATAGAGTGTAGGGTAAAGAGTGTAGAGTGTAGGGTACAGAGTGCAGGGTGTAGAGTGTAGGGTATAGAGTGTAGGGTGTAGAGTGTAGGGTGTAGGGTATAGAGTGTAGGGTATAGAGTGTAGGGTATAGAGTGTAGGGTATAGAGTGTAGGGTGTAGGGATTAGAGTGTAGGGATTAGAGTGTAGGGTGTAGAGTGTAGGGTATAGAGTGTAGGGTATAGAGTGTAGGGTATAGAGTGTAGAGTGTAGGGATTAGAGTGTAGGGTATAGAGTGTAGGGTATAGAATGTAGGGTATAGAGTGTAGGGTAAAGAGTGTAGAGTGTAGGGTACAGAGTGCAGGGTGTAGAGTGTAGGGAATAGGGTGTAGAGTGTAGGGTGTAGAGTGTAGGGTGTAGAGTGTAGGGTATAGAGTGTAGAGTGTAGGGTGTAGGGTATAGAGTGTAGGGTATAGAGTGTAGGGTATAGAGTGTAGGGTGTAGGGATTAGAGTGTAGGGATTAGAGTGTAGGGATTAGAGTGTAGGGTGTAGAGTGTAGGGTATAGAGTGTAGGGTATAGAGTGTAGGGTATAGATTGTAGAGTGTAGGGATTAGAGTGTAGGGTATAGAGTGTAGGGTATAGAGTAGAGTGTAGAGTGTAGGCTATAGAGTGTAGGCTATAGAGTGTAGGCTATAGAGTGTAGGGTATAGAGTGTAGGGTATAGAGTGTAGGGTATAGAGTGTAAGGTGTAGGGTATAGAGTGTAGGGTATAGAGTGCAGGTTGTAGAGTGTAGGGTATAGAGAGTAGGGTATAAAGTGTAGAGTGTAGGGTATAGAGTGTATAGTGTAGGGTATAGAGTGTAGGGTATAGAGTGTAGGGTATAGAGTGTAGAGTGTAGGGTATAGAGTGTAGGGTATAGAGTGTAGAGTGTATGGTATAGAGTGTATGGTATAGAGTGTAGGGTATAGAGTGTAGGGTATAGTGTGTAGGGTATAGAGTGTAAGTTATAGAGTGTTGGGTATAGAGTGTAGAGTGTAGGGTATAGAGTTTAGAGTGTAGGGTATAGAGTGTAGGGTATAGAGTGTAAGGTATAGAGTGTAGGGTGTAGAGTGTAGGGTATAGAGTGTAGGGTATAGAGTGTATGGTATAGAGTGTATGGTATAGAGTGTAGGGTATAGAGTGTATGGTATAGAGTGTAGGGTATAGAGTGTAGAGTGTAGGGATTAGAGTGTAGGGTATAGAGTGTAGGGTATAGAGTGTAGAGTGTATGGTATAGAGTGTAGAGTGTAGGTTATAGAGTGTAGGGTATAGAGTGTAGGGTGTAGAGTGTAGGGTATAGAGTGTTGGATGTAGAGTGCAGGGTGTAGAGTGCAGGGTATAGAGTGTAGGATATAGAGTGTAGAGTGTAGGGTATAGAGTGTAGGGTGTAGGGTATAGAGTGTAGAGTGTAGGGTATAGAGTGTAGGGTATAGAGTGTACGGTATAGAGTGTAGGGAATAGAGTGTAGAGTGTAAGGTGTAGAGTGTAGGGTATAGAGTGTAGGGTATATACTGTAGGGTATAGAGTGTAGGGAATAGAGTGTAGAGTGTAAGGTGTAGAGTGTAGGGTATAGAGTGTAGGGTATATACTGTAGGGTATAGAGTGTAGGCTATAGAGTGTAGGGTATAGAGTGTAGAGTGTACGGTATAGAGTGTAGGGAATAGAGTGTAGAGTGTAAGGTGTAGAGTGTAGGGTATAGAGTGTAGGGTATATATTGTAGGGTATAGAGTGTAGGCTATAGAGTGTAGGGTATAGAAGGTAGAGTGCAGGGTATATAGTGTAGGGTATAGAGTGTAGGGTATAAAGTGTAGAGTGTAGGGTATAGAGTGTATAGTGTAGGGTATAGAGTGTAGGGTATAGAGTGTAGGGTATAGAGTGTAGGGTATAGAGTGTAGGGTATAGAGTGTACGGTATAGGGTATAGAGTGTAGGGTGTAGGGTGTAGAGTGTAGGGTGTAGAGTGTAGGGTATAGAGTGTAGGGTATAGAGTGTAGGGTGTAGGGTATAGAGTGTAGGGTATAGAGTGTAGGGTATAGAGTGTAGAGTGTAGAGTGTATGGTATAGAGTGTAGAGTGTAGGGTATAGAGTGTAGGGTATAGACTGTAGGGTATAGAGTGTGGCGTATAGAGTGTAGGGTATAGAGTGTAGGGTATAGAGTGTAGGGTATAGAGTGTAGGGTATAGAGTGTAGGGTATAGAGTGTAGAGTGTAGGGATTAGAGTGTAGGGTATAGAGTGTAGGGTATAGAATGTAGGGTATAGAGTGTAGGGTAAAGAGTGTAGAGTGTAGGGTACAGAGTGCAGGGTGTAGAGTGTAGGGAATAGGGTGTAGAGTGTAGGGTGTAGAGTGTAGGGTGTAGAGTGTAGGGTATAGAGTGTAGAGTGTAGGGTGTAGGGTATAGAGTGTAGGGTATAGAGTGTAGGGTATAGAGTGTAGGGTGTAGGGATTAGAGTGTAGGGATTAGAGTGTAGGGATTAGAGTGTAGGGTGTAGAGTGTAGGGTATAGAGTGTAGGGTATAGAGTGTAGGGTATAGATTGTAGAGTGTAGGGATTAGAGTGTAGGGTATAGAGTGTAGGGTATAGAGTAGAGTGTAGAGTGTAGGCTATAGAGTGTAGGCTATAGAGTGTAGGCTATAGAGTGTAGGGTATAGAGTGTAGGGTATAGAGTGTAGGGTATAGAGTGTAAGGTGTAGGGTATAGAGTGTAGGGTATAGAGTGCAGGTTGTAGAGTGTAGGGTATAGAGAGTAGGGTATAAAGTGTAGAGTGTAGGGTATAGAGTGTATAGTGTAGGGTATAGAGTGTAGGGTATAGAGTGTAGGGTATAGAGTGTAGAGTGTAGGGTATAGAGTGTATGCTATAGAGTGTATGGTGTAGAGTGTATGGTATAGAGTGTAGGGTATAGAGTGTAGAGTGTATGGTATAGAGTGTATGGTATAGAGTGTAGGGTATAGAGTGTAGGGTATAGTGTGTAGGGTATAGAGTGTAAGTTATAGAGTGTTGGGTATAGAGTGTAGAGTGTAGGGTATAGAGTTTAGAGTGTAGGGTATAGAGTGTAGGGTATAGAGTGTAAGGTATAGAGTGTAGGGTGTAGAGTGAAGGGTATAGAGTGTAGGGTATAGAGTGTATGGTATAGAGTGTATGGTATAGAGTGTAGGGTATAGAGTGTATGGTATAGAGTGTAGGGTATAGAGTGTAGAGTGTAGGGATTAGAGTGTAGGGTATAGAGTGTAGGGTATAGAGTGTAGAGTGTATGGTATAGAGTGTAGAGTGTAGGTTATAGAGTGTAGGGTATAGAGTGTAGGGTGTAGAGTGTAGGGTATAGAGTGTTGGATGTAGAGTGCAGGGTGTAGAGTGCAGGGTATAGAGTGTAGGATATAGAGTGTAGAGTGTAGGGTATAGAGTGTAGGGTGTAGGGTATAGAGTGTAGAGTGTAGGGTATAGAGTGTAGGGTATAGAGTGTACGGTATAGAGTGTAGGGAATAGAGTGTAGAGTGTAAGGTGTAGAGTGTAGGGTATAGAGTGTAGGGTATATACTGTAGGGTATAGAGTGTAGGGAATAGAGTGTAGAGTGTAAGGTGTAGAGTGTAGGGTATAGAGTGTAGGGTATATACTGTAGGGTATAGAGTGTAGGCTATAGAGTGTAGGGTATAGAGTGTAGAGTGTACGGTATAGAGTGTAGGGAATAGAGTGTAGAGTGTAAGGTGTAGAGTGTAGGGTATAGAGTGTAGGGTATATATTGTAGGGTATAGAGTGTAGGCTATAGAGTGTAGGGTATAGAAGGTAGAGTGCAGGGTATATAGTGTAGGGTATAGAGTGTAGGGTATAAAGTGTAGAGTGTAGGGTATAGAGTGTATAGTGTAGGGTATAGAGTGTAGGGTATAGAGTGTAGGGTATAGAGTGTAGGGTATAGAGTGTAGGGTATAGAGTGTACGGTATAGGGTATAGAGTGTAGGGTGTAGGGTGTAGAGTGTAGGGTGTAGAGTGTAGGGTATAGAGTGTAGGGTATAGAGTGTAGGGTGTAGGGTATAGAGTGTAGGGTATAGAGTGTAGGGTATAGAGTGTAGAGTGTAGAGTGTATGGTATAGAGTGTAGAGTGTAGGGTATAGAGTGTAGGGTATAGACTGTAGGGTATAGAGTGTGGCGTATAGAGTGTAGGGTATAGAGTGTAGAGTGTAGGGTATAGAGTGTACGGTATGGAGTGTAGGGTATAGAGTGTAGGGTATAGAGTGTAGAGTGTAGGGTATAGAATGTAGGGTATAGAGTGTAGGGTATAGAGTGTAGGGAATAGAGTGTAGAGTGTAAGGTATAGAGTGTAGAGTGTAGGGTATAGACTGTAGGGTGTAGAGTGTAGGGAGTAGAGTGTAGGGTATAGAGAGTAGAGTGTAGGGTATAGAGTGCAGGGTATAGAGTGTAGGGTGTAGAGTGTAGGCTATAGAGTGTAGGGTATAGAGTGTAGAGTGTAGGGTATAGAGTGTAGGGTATAGAGTGTAGGGTATAGAGTGTAGGGTATAGAGTGTAGAGTGTAGGGTATAGAGTGTAGGGTATAGATTGCAGGTTGTAGAGTGCAGGTTGTAGAGTGTAGGGTATAGAGTGTAGGGTATAGAGTGTAGGGTATAGAGTGTAGGGTATAGAGTGTAGGGTATAGAGTGTATGTTATAGAGTGTAGGGTATAGAGTGTAGAGTGTAGGGTATAGAGTGTAGGGTATAGATTGCAGGTTGTAGAGTGCAGGTTGTAGAGTGTAGGGTATAGAGTGTAGGGTATAGAGTGTAGGGTATAGAGTGTAGGGTATAAAGTGTAGAGTGTAGGGTATAGAGTATATAGTGTAGGGTATAGAGTGTAGGGTATAGAGTGTAGGGTATAGAGTGTATAGTGTAGGATATAGAGTGTATGCTATAGAGTGTATGGTGTAGAGTGTATGGTATAGAGTGTAGGGTGTAGAGTGTATGGTATAGAGTGTAGGGTGTAGAGTGTATGGTATAGAGTGTAGGGAATAGAGTGTATGTTATAGAGTGTGGGGTATAGAGTGTAGAGTGTAGGGTATAGAGTTTAGAGTGTAGGGTATAGAGTGTAGGGTATAGAGTGTAGGGTATAGAGTGTAGGGTAAAGAGTGTAGAGTGTAGGGTACAGAGTGCTGGGTGTAGAGTGTAGGGTATAGAATGTAGAGTGTAGGGTGTAGAGTGTAGGGTGTAGAGTATAGGGTATAGAGTGTAGAGTGTAGGGTGTAGAGTGTAGGGTGTAGGGTATAGAGTGTAGGGTATAGAGTGTAGGGTATAGAGTGTAGGGTATAGAGTGTAGGGTATTGGGTGTAGGGATTAGAGTGTAGGGATTAGAGTGTAGGGATTAGAGTGTAGGGTGTAGAGTGTAGGGTATAGAGTGTAGGGTATAGAGTGTAGGGTGTAGGGATTAGAGTGTAGGGTATAGAGTGTAGGGTAAAGAGTGTAGAGTGTAGGGTACAGAGTGCAGGGTGTAGAGTGTAGGGTGTAGGGTGTAGACTGTAGGGTATAGAGTGTAGAGTGTAGGGTGTAGAGTGTAGGGTGTAGGGTATAGAGTTTAGGGTATAGAGTGTAGGATATAGAGTGTAGGGTATAGAGTGTAGGGTATAGAGTGTAGGGTGTAGGGATTAGAGTGTAGGGATTAGAGTGTAGGGATTAGAGTGTAGGGTGTAGAGTGTAGGGTGTAGAGTGTAGGGTATAGAGTGTATGGTATAGAGTGTAGGGTATAGAGTGAAGAGTGTAGGGATTAGAGTGTAGGGATTAGAGTGTAGGGTATAGAGTGTAGGGTATAGAGTAGAGTGTAGAGAGTAGGCTATAGAGTGTAGGGTATAGAGTGTAGAGTGTAGGGTATAGAGTGTAGGGTATAGAGTGTAGGGTATAGAGTGTAGGGTATAGAGTGTAGGGTGTAGGGTATAGAGTGTAGGGTATAGAGTGAAAGGTATAGAGTGTAGAGTGTAGGGTATAGAGTGTATGCTATAGAGTGTATGGTGTAGAGTGTATGGTATAGAGTGTAGGGTAAAGAGTGTAGAGTGTATGGTATAGAGTGTATGGTATAGAGTGTAGGGTTTAGAGTGTAGGGTATAGAGTGTAGGGTATAGAGTGTATGGTATAGAGTGTAGGGTATAGAGTGTAGAGTGTAGGGATTAGAGTGTAGGGTATAGAGTGTAGGGTATAGAGTGTAGGCTATAGAGTGTAGGGTGTAGAGTGTAGGGTATAGAGTGTATGGTATAGAGTGTAGGGTATAGAGTGTAGGGTATAGAGTGTATGTTATAGAGTGTAGGTTATAGAGTGTAGAGTGTAGGGTATGGAGTTTAGAGTGTAGGGTATAGAGTGTAGGGTATAGAGTGTAAGGTGTAGAGTGTAGGGTGTAGAGTGTAGGGTATAGAGTGTAGGGTATAGAGTGTAGGGTATAGAGTGTATGGTATAGAGTGTATGGTATAGAGTTTATGGTATAGAGTGTAGGGTATATAGTGTATGGTATAGAGTGTAGGGTATAGAGTGTAGAGTGTAGGGATTAGAGTGTAGGGTATAGAGTGTAGGGTAAAGAGTGTAGAGTGTAGGGTACAGAGTGCAGGGTGTAGAGTGTAGGGTGTAGGGTGTAGACTGTAGGGTATAGAGTGTAGAGTGTAGGGTGTAGAGTGTAGGGTGTAGGGTATAGAGTTTAGGGTATAGAGTGTAGGATATAGAGTGTAGGGTATAGAGTGTAGGGTATAGAGTGTAGGGTGTAGGGATTAGAGTGTAGGGATTAGAGTGTAGGGATTAGAGTGTAGGGTGTAGAGTGTAGGGTGTAGAGTGTAGGGTATAGAGTGTATGGTATAGAGTGTAGGGTATAGAGTGAAGAGTGTAGGGATTAGAGTGTAGGGATTAGAGTGTAGGGTATAGAGTGTAGGGTATAGAGTAGAGTGTAGAGTGTAGGCTATAGAGTGTAGGGTATAGAGTGTAGAGTGTAGGGTATAGAGTGTAGGGTATAGAGTGTAGGGTATAGAGTGTAGGGTATAGAGTGTAGGGTGTAGGGTATAGAGTGTAGGGTATAGAGTGCAAGGTATAGAGTGTAGAGTGTAGGGTATAGAGTGTATGCTATAGAGTGTATGGTGTAGAGTGTATGGTATAGAGTGTAGGGTAAAGAGTGTAGAGTGTATGGTATAGAGTGTATGGTATAGAGTGTAGGGTTTAGAGTGTAGGGTATAGAGTGTAGGGTATAGAGTGTATGGTATAGAGTGTAGGGTATAGAGTGTAGAGTGTAGGGATTAGAGTGTAGGGTATAGAGTGTAGGGTATAGAGTGTAGGCTATAGAGTGTAGGGTGTAGAGTGTAGGGTATAGAGTGTATGGTATAGAGTGTAGGGTATAGAGTGTAGGGTATAGAGTGTATGTTATAGAGTGTAGGTTATAGAGTGTAGAGTGTAGGGTATGGAGTTTAGAGTGTAGGGTATAGAGTGTAGGGTATAGAGTGTAAGGTGTAGAGTGTAGGGTGTAGAGTGTAGGGTATAGAGTGTAGGGTATAGAGTGTAGGGTATAGAGTGTATGGTATAGAGTGTATGGTATAGAGTTTATGGTATAGAGTGTAGGGTATAGAGTGTATGGTATAGAGTGTAGGGTATAGAGTGTAGAGTGTAGGGATTAGAGTGTAGGGTATAGAGTGTAGGGTATAGAGTGTAGGCTATAGAGTGTAGGGTATAGAGTGTAGGGTATAGAGTGTAGGGTATAGAGTGTAGGCTATAGAGTGTAGGGTGTAGAGTGTAGGGTATAGAGTGTAGGGTATAGAGTGTATGGTATAGAGTGTATGGTATAGAGTGTATGGTATAGAGTGTAGGGTAAAGAGTGTATGGTATAGAGTGTAGGGTATAGAGTGTAGAGTGTAGGGATTAGAGTGCAGGGTATAGAGTGTAGGGTATAGAGTGTAGGCTATAGAGTGTAGGGTGTAGAGTGTAGGGTATAGAGTGTAGAGTGTAGGGTGTAGAGTGTAGGGTGTAGAGTGTAGGGTATAGAGTGTAGAGTGTAGGGTGTAGGGTATAGAGTGTAGGGTATAGAGTGTAGGGTATAGAGTGTAGGGTGTAGGGATTAGAGTGTAGGGATTAGAGTGTATGGATTAGAGTGTAGGGTGTAGAGTGTAGGGTATAGAGTGTAGGGTATAGAGTGTAGGGTATAGATTGTAGAGTGTAGGGATTAGAGTGTAGGGTATAGAGGGTAGGGTATAGAGTAGAGTGTAGAGTGTAGGCTATAGAGTGTAGGCTATAGAGTGTAGGCTATAGAGTGTAGGGTATAGAGTGTAGGGTATAGAGTGTAGGGTATAGAGTGTAAGGTGTAGGGTATAGAGTGTAGGGTATAGAGTGCAGGTTGTAGAGTGTAGGGTATAGAGAGTAGGGTATAAAGTGTAGAGTGTAGGGTATAGAGTGTATAGTGTAGGGTATAGAGTGTAGGGTATAGAGTGTAGGGTATAGAGTGTAGAGTGTAGGGTATAGAGTGTATGCTATAGAGTGTATGGTGTAGAGTGTATGGTATAGAGTGTAGGGTATAGAGTGTAGAGTGTATGGTATAGAGTGTATGGTATAGAGTGTAGGGTATAGAGTGTAGGGTATAGAGTGTAGGGTATAGAGTGTAAGTTATAGAGTGTAGGGTATAGAGTGCAGAGTGTAGGGTATAGAGTTTAGAGTGTAGGGTATAGAGTGTAGGGTATAGAGTGTAAGGTATAGAGTGTAGGGTGTAGAGTGTAGGGTATAGAGTGTAGGGTATAGAGTGTATGGTATAGAGTGTATGGTATAGAGTGTAGGGTATAGAGTGTATGGTATAGAGTGTAGGGTATAGAGTGTAGAGTGTAGGGATTAGAGTGTAGGGTATAGAGTGTAGGGTATAGAGTGTAGAGTGTATGGTATAGAGTGTAGAGTGTAGGTTATAGAGTGTAGGGTATAGAGTGTAGGGTGTAGAGTGTAGGGTATAGAGTGTTGGATGTAGAGTGCAGGGTGTAGAGTGCAGGGTATAGAGTGTAGGATATAGAGTGTAGAGTGTTGGGTATAGAGTGTAGGGTGTAGGGTATAGAGTGTAGAGTGTAGGGTATAGAGTGTAGGGTATAGAGTGTACGGTATAGAGTGTAGGGAATAGAGTGTAGAGTGTAAGGTGTAGAGTGTAGGGTATATAGTGTAGGGTATATACTGTAGGGTATAGAGTGTAGGGAATAGAGTGTAGAGTGTAAGGTGTAGAGTGTAGGGTATAGAGTGTAGGGTATATACTGTAGGGTATAGAGTGTAGGCTATAGAGTGTAGGGTATGGAGTGTAGAGTGTACGGTATAGAGTGTAGGGAATAGAGTGTAGAGTGTAAGGTGTAGAGTGTAGGGTATAGAGTGTAGGGTATATACTGTAGGGTATAGAGTGTAGGCTATAGAGTGTAGGGTATAGAGTGTAGAGTGCAGGGTATAGAGTGTATAGTGTAGGGTATAGAGTGTAGGGTATAGAGTGTAGGGTATAGAGTGTAGGGTATAGAGTGTACGGTAAAGGGTATAGAGTGTAGGGTGTAGGGTGTAGAGTGTAGGGTGTAGAGTGTAGGGTATAGAGTGTAGGGTATAGAGTGTAGGGTGTAGGGTATAGAGTGTAGGGTATAGAGTGTAGGGTATAGAGTGTAGAGTGTAGAGTGTATGGTATAGAGTGTAGAGTGTAGGGTATAGAGTGTAGGGTATAGACTGTAGGGTATAGAGTGTGGCGTATAGAGTGTAGGGTATAGAGTGTAGAGTGTAGGGTATAGAGTGTACGGTATGGAGTGTAGGGTATAGAGTGTAGGGTATAGAGTGTAGAGTGTAGGGTATAAAATGTAGGGTATAGAGTGTAGGGTATAGAGTGTAGGGAATAGAGTGTAGAGTGTAAGGTATAGAGTGTAGAGTGTAGGGTATAGACTGTAGGGTGTAGAGTGTAGGGAGTAGAGTGTAGGGTATAGAGAGTAGAGTGTAGGGTATAGATTGCAGGGTATAGAGTGTAGGGTGTAGAGTGTAGGCTATAGAGTGTAGGGTATAGAGTGTAGAGTGTAGGGTATAGAGTGTAGGGTATAGAGTGTAGGGTATAGAGTGTAGGGTATAGAGTGTAGAGTGTAGGGTATAGAGTGTAGGGTATAGATTGCAGGTTGTAGAGTGCAGGTTGTAGAGTGTAGGGTATAGAGTGTAGGGTATAGAGTGTAGGGTATAGAGTGTAGGGTATAGAGTGTGGGTATAGAGTGTAGGGTATAGAGTGTATGTTATAGAGTGTAGGGTATAGAGTGTAGAGTGTAGGGTATAGAGTGTAGGGTATAGATTGCAGGTTGTAGAGTGCAGGTTGTAGAGTGTAGGGTATAGAGTGTAGGGTATAGAGTGTAGGGTATAGAGTGTAGGGTATAGAGTGTAGGGTATAAAGTGTAGAGTGTAGGGTATAGAGTATATAGTGTAGGGTATAGAGTGTAGGGTATAGAGTGTAGGGTATAGAGTGTATAGTGTAGGATATAGAGTGTATGCTATAGAGTGTATGGTGTAGAGTGTATGGTATAGAGTGTAGGGTGTAGAGTGTATGGTATAGAGTGTAGGGTGTAGAGTGTATGGTATAGAGTGTAGGGAATAGAGTGTATGTTATAGAGTGTGGGGTATAGAGTGTAGGGTATAGAGTTTAGAGTGTAGGGTATAGAGTGTAGGGTATAGAGTGTAGGGTATAGAGTGTAGGGTAAAGAGTGTAGAGTGTAGGGTACAGAGTGCTGGGTGTAGAGTGTAGGGTATAGAATGTAGAGTGTAGGGTGTAGAGTGTAGGGTGTAGAGTATAGGGTATAGAGTGTAGAGTGTAGGGTGTAGAGTGTAGGGTGTAGGGTATAGAGTGTAGGGTATAGAGTGTAGGGTATAGAGTGTAGGGTATAGAGTGTAGGGTATTGGGTGTAGGGATTAGAGTGTAGGGATTAGAGTGTAGGGATTAGAGTGTAGGGTGTAGAGTGTAGGGTATAGAGTGTAGGGTATAGAGTGTAGGGTGTAGGGATTAGAGTGTAGGGTATAGAGTGTAGGTTAAAGAGTGTAGAGTGTAGGGTACAGAGTGCAGGGTGTAGAGTGTAGGGTGTAGGGTGTAGACTGTAGGGTATAGAGTGTAGAGTGTAGGGTGTAGAGTGTAGGGTGTAGGGTATAGAGTTTAGGGTATAGAGTGTAGGATATAGAGTGTAGGGTATAGAGTGTAGGGTATAGAGTGTAGGGTGTAGGGATTAGAGTGTAGGGATTAGAGTGTAGGGATAAGAGTGTAGGTTGTAGAGTGTAGGGTGTAGAGTGTAGGGTATAGAGTGTATGGTATAGAGTGTAGGGTATAGAGTGAAGAGTGTAGGGATTAGAGTGTAGGGATTAGAGTGTAGGGTATAGAGTGTAGGGTATAGAGTAGAGTGTAGAGTGTAGGCTATAGAGTGTAGGGTATAGAGTGTAGAGTGTAGGGTATAGAGTGTAGGGTATAGAGTGTAGGGTATAGAGTGTAGGGTATAGAGTGTAGGGTGTAGGGTATAGAGTGTAGAGTATAGAGTGCAAGGTATAGAGTGTAGAGTGTAGGGTATAGAGTGTATGCTATAGAGTGTATGGTGTAGAGTGTATGGTATAGAGTGTAGGGTATAGAGTGTAGAGGGTATGGTATAGAGTGTATGGTATAGAGTGTAGGGTTTAGAGTGTAGGGTATAGAGTGTAGGGTATAGAGTGTATGGTATAGAGTGTAGGGTATAGAGTGTAGAGTGTAGGGATTAGAGTGTAGGGTATAGAGTGTAGGGTATAGAGTGTAGGCTATAGAGTGTAGGGTGTAGAGTGTAGGGTATAGAGTGTATGGTATAGAGTGTAGGGTATAGAGTGTAGGGTATAGAGTGTATGTTATAGAGTGTAGGTTATAGAGTGTAGAGTGTAGGGTATAGAGTTTAGAGTGTAGGGTATAGAGTGTAGGGTATAGAGTGTAAGGTGTAGAGTGTAGGGTGTAGAGTGTAGGGTATAGAGTGTAGGGTATAGAGTGTAGGGTATAGAGTGTATGGTATAGAGTGTATGGTATAGAGTTTATGGTATAGAGTGTAGGGTATAGAGTGTATGGTATAGAGTGTAGGGTATAGAGTGTAGAGTGTAGGGATTAGAGTGTAGGGTATAGAGTGTAGGCTATAGAGTGTAGGGTATAGAGTGTAGGGTATAGAGTGTAGGGTATAGAGTGTAGGCTATAGAGTGTAGGGTGTAGAGTGTAGGGTATAGAGTGTATGGTATAGAGTGTAGGGTATAGAGTGTAGGGTATAGAGTGTATGTTATAGAGTGTAGGTTATAGAGTGTAGAGTGTAGGGTATAGAGTTTAGAGTTTAGGGTATAGAGTGTAGGGTATAGAGTGTAAGGTGTAGAGTGTAGGGTGTAGAGTGTAGGGTATAGAGTGTAGGGTATAGAGTGTAGGGTATAGAGTGTATGGTATAGAGTGTATGGTATAGAGTGTATGGTATAGAGTGTAGGGTATAGAGTGTATGGTATAGAGTGTAGGGTATAGAGTGTAGAGTGTAGGGATTAGAGTGTAGGGTATAGAGTGTAGGGTATAGAGTGTAGGCTATAGAGTGTAGGGTGTAGAGTGTAGGGTATAGAGTGTACGGTATAGAGGGTAGGGTATAGAGTGTAGGGTATAGAGTGTATGTTATAGAGTGTAGGTTATAGAGTGTAGAGTGTAGGGTATAGAGTTTAGAGTGTAGGGTATAGAGTGTAGGGTATAGAGTGCAAGGTATAGAGTGTAGAGTGTAGGGTATAGAGTGTTGGGTATAGAGTGTAGGGTATAGAGTGTAGGGTATAGAGTGTAGGGTAAAGAGTGTAGAGTGTAGGGTACAGAGTGCAGGGTGTAGAGTGTAGGGTATAAAGTGTAGAGTGTAGGGTATAGAGTGTAGGGTGTAGAGTGTAGGGTGTAGGGTATAGAGTGTAGGGTATAGAGTGTAGGGTGTAGAGTGTAGATTGTAGGGTGTAGAGTGTAGGGTATAGAGTGTAGGGTATAGAGTGTAGGGTGTAGGGATTAGAGTGTAGGGATTAGAGTGTAGGGTGTAGAGTGTAGGGTGTAGGGTATAGAGTGTATGCTATAGAGTGTATGGTGTAGAGTGTATGGTATAGAGTGTAGGGTGTAGAGTGTATGGTATAGAGTGTAGGGTATAGAGTGTAGGGTATAGAGTGTAGGGTATAGAGTGTAAGTTATAGAGTGTAGGGTATAGAGTGTAGAGTGTAGGGTATAGAGTTTAGAGTGTAGGGTATAGAGTGTAGGGTATAGAGTGTAAGGTATAGAGTGTAGGGTGTAGAGTGTAGGGTATAGAGTGTAGGGTATAGAGTGTATGGTATAGAGTGTATGGTATAGAGTGTAGGGTATAGAGTGTATGGTATAGAGTGTAGGGTATAGAGTGTAGAGTGTAGGGATTAGAGTGTAGGGTATAGAGTGTAGGGTATAGAGTGTAGAGTGTATGGTATAGAGTGTAGAGTGTAGGTTATAGAGTGTAGGGTATAGAGTGTAGGGTGTAGAGTGTAGGGTATAGAGTGTTGGATGTAGAGTGCAGGGTGTAGAGTGCAGGGTATAGAGTGTAGGATATAGAGTGTAGAGTGTAGGGTATAGAGTGTAGGGTGTAGGGTATAGAGTGTAGAGTGTAGGGTATAGAGTGTAGGGTATAGAGTGTACGGTATAGAGTGTAGGGAATAGAGTGTAGAGTGTAAGGTGTAGAGTGTAGGGTATAGAGTGTAGGGTATATACTGTAGGGTATAGAGTGTAGGGAATAGAGTGTAGAGTGTAAGGTGTAGAGTGTAGGGTATAGAGTGTAGGGTATATACTGTAGGGTATAGAGTGTAGGCTATAGAGTGTAGGGTATAGAGTGTAGAGTGTACGGTATAGAGTGTAGGGAATAGAGTGTAGAGTGTAAGGTGTAGAGTGTAGGGTATAGAGTGTAGGGTATATACTGTAGGGTATAGAGTGTAGGCTATAGAGTGTAGGGTATAGAGTGTAGAGTGCAGGGTGTAGAGTGTAGGGTATAGAGTGTAGGGTATAAAGTGTAGAGTGTAGGGTATAGAGTGTATAGTGTAGGGTATAGAGTGTAGGGTATAGAGTGTAGGGTATAGAGTGTAGGGTATAGAGTGTACGGTATAGGGTATAGAGTGTAGGGTGTAGGGTGTAGAGTGTAGGGTGTAGAGTGTAGGGTATAGAGTGTAGGGTATAGAGTGTAGGGTGTAGGGTATAGAGTGTAGGGTATAGAGTGTAGGGTATAGAGTGTAGAGTGTAGAGTGTATGGTATAGAGTGTAGAGTGTAGGGTATAGAGTGTAGGGTATAGACTGTAGGGTATAGAGTGTGGCGTATAGAGTGTAGGGTATAGAGTGTAGAGTGTAGGGTATAGAGTGTACGGTATGGAGTGTAGGGTATAGAGTGTAGGGTATAGAGTGTAGAGTGTAGGGTATAGAATGTAGGGTATAGAGTGTAGGGTATAGAGTGTAGGGAATAGAGTGTAGAGTGTAAGGTATAGAGTGTAGAGTGTAGGGTATAGACTGTAGGGTGTAGAGTGTAGGGAGTAGAGTGTAGGGTATAGAGAGTAGAGTGTAGGGTATAGAGTGCAGGGTATAGAGTGTAGGGTGTAGAGTGTAGGCTATAGAGTGTAGGGTATAGAGTGTAGAGTGTAGGGTATAGAGTGTAGGGTATAGAGTGTAGGGTATAGAGTGTAGGGTATAGAGTGTAGAGTGTAGGGTATAGAGTGTAGGGTATAGAGTGTAGAGTGTAGGGTATAGAATGTAGGGTATAGAGTGTAGGGTATAGAGTGTAGGGTATAGAGTGTAGAGTGTAGGGTATAGAATGTAGGGTATAGAGTGTAGGGTATAGAGTGTAGGGAATAGAGTGTAGAGTGTAAGGTATAGAGTGTAGAGTGTAGGGTATAGACTGTAGGGTGTAGAGTGTAGGGAGTAGAGTGTAGGGTATAGAGAGTAGAGTGTAGGGTATAGAGTGCAGGGTATAGAATGTAGAGTGTAGGGTGTAGGGTATAGAGTTTAGGGTATAGAGTGTAGGATATAGAGTGTAGGGTATAGAGTGTAGGGTATAGAGTGTAGGGTGTAGGGATTAGAGTGTAGGGATTAGAGTGTAGGGATTAGAGTGTAGGGTGTAGAGTGTAGGGTGTAGAGTGTAGGGTATAGAGTGTATGGTATAGAGTGTAGGGTATAGAGTGAAGAGTGTAGGGATTAGAGTGTAGGGATTAGAGTGTAGGGTATAGAGTGTAGGGTATAGAGTGTAGGGTATAGAGTGTAGGCTATAGAGTGTAGGGTGTAGAGTGTAGGGTATAGAGTGTATGGTATAGAGTGTAGGGTATAGAGTGTAGGGTATAGAGTGTATGTTATAGAGTGTAGGTTATAGAGTGTAGAGTGTAGGGTATAGAGTTTAGAGTGTAGGGTATAGAGTGTAGGGTATAGAGTGTAAGGTGTAGAGTGTAGGGTGTAGAGTGTAGGGTACAGAGTGTAGGGTATAGAGTGTAGGGTATAGAGTGTATGGTATAGAGTGTATGGTATAGAGTGTATGGTATAGAGTGTAGGGTATAGAGTGTATGGTATAGAGTGTAGGGTATAGAGTGTAGAGTGTAGGGATTAGAGTGTAGGGTATAGAGTGTAGGGTATAGAGTGTAGGCTATAGAGTGTAGGGTGTAGAGTGTAGGGTATAGAGTGTATGGTATAGAGTGTAGGGTATAGAGTGTAGGGTATAGAGTGTATGTTATAGAGTGTAGGTTATGGAGTGTAGAGTGTAGGGTATAGAGTTTAGAGTGTAGGGTATAGAGTGTAGGGTATAGAGTGCAAGGTATAGAGTGTAGAGTGTAGGGTATAGAGTGTAGGGTATAGAGTGTAGGGTATAGAGTGTAGGGTATAGAGTGTAGGGTAAAGAGTGTAGAGTGTAGGGTACAGAGTGCAGGGTGTAGAGTGTAGGGTATAAAGTGTAGAGTGTAGGGTATAGAGTGTAGGGTGTAGAGTGTAGGGTGTAGGGTATAGAGTGTAGGGTATAGAGTGTAGGGTATAGAGTGTAGGGTGTAGAGTGTAGAGTGTAGGGTGTAGAGTGTAGGGTATAGAGTGTAGGGTATAGAGTGTAGGGTGTAGGGATTAGAGTGTAGGGATTAGAGTGTAGGGTGTAGAGTGTAGGGTGTAGGGTATAGAGTGTATGCTATAGAGTGTATGGTGTAGAGTGTATGGTATAGAGTGTAGGGTATAGAGTGTAGAGTGTATGGTATAGAGTGTAGGGTATAGAGTGTAGGGTATAGAGTGTAGGGTATAGAGTGTAAGTTATAGAGTGTAGGGTATAGAGTGTAGAGTGTAGGGTATAGAGTTTAGAGTGTAGGGTATAGAGTGTAGGGTATAGAGTGTAAGGTATAGAGTGTAGGGTGTAGAGTGTAGGGTATAGAGTGTAGGGTATAGAGTGTATGGTATAGAGTGTATGGTATAGAGTGTAGGGTATAGAGTGTAGAGTGTAGGGATTAGAGTGTAGGGTATAGAGTGTAGGGTATAGAGTGTAGAGTGTATGGTATAGAGTGTAGAGTGTAGGTTATAGAGTGTAGGGTATAGAGTGTAGGGTGTAGAGTGTAGGGTATAGAGTGTTGGATGTAGAGTGCAGGGTGTAGAGTGCAGGGTATAGAGTGTAGGATATAGAGTGTAGAGTGTAGGGTATAGAGTGTAGGGTGTAGGGTATAGAGTGTAGAGTGTAGGGTATAGAGTGTAGGGTATAGAGTGTACGGTATAGAGTGTAGGGAATAGAGTGTAGAGTGTAAGGTGTAGAGTGTAGGGTATAGAGTGTAGGGTATATACTGTAGGGTATAGAGTGTAGGGAATAGAGTGTAGAGTGTAAGGTGTAGAGTGTAGGGTATAGAGTGTAGGGTATATACTGTAGGGTATAGAGTGTAGGCTATAGAGTGTAGGGTATAGAGTGTAGAGTGTACGGTATAGAGTGTAGGGAATAGAGTGTAGAGTGTAAGGTGTAGAGTGTAGGGTATAGAGTGTATGGTATATACTGTAGGGTATAGAGTGTAGGCTATAGAGTGTAGGGTATAGAGTGTAGAGTGCAGGGTATAGAGTGTAGGGTATAGAGTGTAGGGTATAAAGTGTAGAGTGTAGGGTATAGAGTGTATAGTGTAGGGTATAGAGTGTAGGGTATAGAGTGTAGGGTATAGAGTGTAGGGTATAGAGTGTACGGTATAGGGTATAGAGTGTAGGGTGTAGGGTGTAGAGTGTAGGGTGTAGAGTGTAGGGTATAGAGTGTAGGGTATAGAGTGTAGGGTGTAGGGTATAGAGTGTAGGGTATAGAGTGTAGGGTATAGAGTGTAGAGTGTATGGTATAGAGTGTAGAGTGTAGGGTATAGAGTGTAGGGTATAGACTGTAGGGTATAGAGTGTGGCGTATAGAGTGTAGGGTATAGAGTGTAGAGTGTAGGGTATAGAGTGTACGGTATGGAGTGTAGGGTATAGAGTGTAGGGTATAGAGTGTAGAGTGTAGGGTATAGAATGTAGGGTATAGAGTGTAGGGTATAGAGTGTAGGGAATAGAGTGTAGAGTGTAAGGTATAGAGTGTAGAGTGTAGGGTATAGACTGTAGGGTTTAGAGTGTAGGGAGTAGAGTGTAGGGTATAGAGAGTAGAGTGTAGGGTATAGAGTGCAGGGTATAGAGTGTAGGGTGTAGAGTGTAGGCTATAGAGTGTAGGGTATAGAGTGTAGAGTGTAGGGTATAGAGTGTAGGGTATAGAGTGTAGGGTATAGAGTGTAGGGTATAGAGTGTAGAGTGTAGGGTATAGAATGTAGGGTATAGATTGCAGGTTGTAGAGTGCAGGTTGTAGAGTGTAGGGTATAGAGTGTAGGGTATAGAGTGTAGGGTATAGAGTGTAGGGTATAGTGTAGGGTATAGAGTGTATGTTATAGAGTGTAGGGTATAGAGTGTAGAGTGTAGGGTATAGAGTGTAGGGTATAGATTGCAGGTTGTAGAGTGCAGGTTGTAGAGTGTAGGGTATAGAGTGTAGGGTATAGAGTGTAGGGTATAGAGTGTAGGGTATAGAGTGTAGGGTATAAAGTGTAGAGTGTAGGGTATAGAGTATATAGTGTAGGGTATAGAGTGTAGGGTATAGAGTGTAGGGTATAGAGTGTAGGGTATAGAGTGTATGCTATAGAGTGTATGGTGTAGAGTGTATGGTATAGAGTGTAGGGTGTAGAGTGTATGGTATAGAGTGTAGGGTGTAGAGTGTATGGTATAGAGTGTAGGGAATAGAGTGTATGTTATAGAGTGTGGGGTATAGAGTGTAGAGTGTAGGGTATAGAGTTTAGAGTGTAGGGTATAGAGTGTAGGGTATAGAGTGTAGGGTATAGAGTGTAGGGTAAAGAGTGTAGAGTGTAGGGTACAGAGTGCTGGGTGTAGAGTGTAGGGTATAGAATGTAGAGTGTAGGGTGTAGAGTGTAGGGTGTAGTGTATAGGGTATAGAGTGTAGAGTGTAGGGTGTAGAGTGTAGGGTGTAGGGTATAGAGTGTAGGGTATAGAGTGTAGGGTATAGAGTGTAGGGTATAGAGTGTAGGGTATTGGGTGTAGGGATTAGAGTGTAGGGATTAGAGTGTAGGGATTAGAGTGTAGGGTGTAGAGTGTAGGGTATAGAGTGTAGGGTATAGAGTGTAGGGTGTAGGGATTAGAGTGTAGGGTATAGAGTGTAGGGTAAAGAGTGTAGAGTGTAGGGTACAGAGTGCAGGGTGTAGAGTGTAGGGTGTAGGGTGTAGACTGTAGGGTATAGAGTGTAGAGTGTAGGGTGTAGAGTGTAGGGTGTAGGGTATAGAGTTTAGGGTATAGAGTGTAGGATATAGAGTGTAGGGTATAGAGTGTAGGGTATAGAGTGTAGGGTGTAGGGATTAGAGTGTAGGAATTAGAGTGTAGGGATTAGAGTGTAGGGTGTAGAGTGTAGGGTGTAGAGTGTAGGGTATAGAGTGTATGGTATAGAGTGTAGGGTATAGAGTGAAGAGTGTAGGGATTAGAGTGTAGGGATTAGAGTGTAGGGTATAGAGTGTAGGGTATAGAGTAGAGTGTAGAGTGTAGGCTATAGAGTGTAGGGTATAGAGTGTAGAGTGTAGGGTATAGAGTGTAGGGTATAGAGTGTAGGGTATAGAGTGTAGGGTATAGAGTGTAGGGTGTAGGGTATAGAGTGTAGGGTATAGAGTGCAAGGTATAGAGTGTAGAGTGTAGGGTATAGAGTGTATGCTATAGAGTGTATGGTGTAGAGTGTATGGTATAGAGTGTAGGGTATAGAGTGTAGAGTGTATGGTATAGAGTGTATGGTATAGAGTGTAGGGTTTAGAGTGTAGGGTATAGAGTGTAGGGTATAGAGTGTATGGTATAGAGTGTAGGGTATAGAGTGTAGAGTGTAGGGATTAGAGTATAGGGTATAGAGTGTAGGGTATAGAGTGTAGGCTATAGAGTGTAGGGTGTAGAGTGTAGGGTATAGAGTGTATGGTATAGAGTGTAGGGTATAGAGTGTAGGGTATAGAGTGTATGTTATAGAGTGTAGGTTATAGAGTGTAGAGTGTAGGGTATAGAGTTTAGAGTGTAGGGTATAGAGTGTAGGGTATAGAGTGTAAGGTGTAGAGTGTAGGGTGTAGAGTGTAGGGTATAGAGTGTAGGGTATAGAGTGTAGGGTATAGAGTGTATGGTATAGAGTGTATGGTATAGAGTTTATGGTATAGAGTGTAGGGTATAGAGTGTATGGTATAGAGTGTAGGGTATAGAGTGTAGAGTGTAGGGATTAGAGTGTAGGGTATAGAGTGTAGGGTATAGAGTGTAGGCTATAGAGTGTAGGGTATAGAGTGTAGGGTATAGAGTATAGGGTATAGAGTGTAGGCTATAGAGTGTAGGGTGTAGAGTGTAGGGTATAGAGTGTATGGTATAGAGTGTAGGGTATAGAGTGTAGGGTATAGAGTGTATGTTATAGAGTGTAGGTTATAGAGTGTAGAGTGTAGGGTATAGAGTTTAGAGTGTAGAGTATAGAGTGTAGGGTATAGAGTGTAAGGTGTAGAGTGTAGGGTGTAGAGTGTAGGGTATAGAGTGTAGGGTATAGAGTGTAGGGTATAGAGTGTATGGTATAGAGTGTAGGTTATAGAGTGTAGAGTGTAGGGTATAGAGTTTAGAGTGTAGGGTATAGAGTGTAGGGTATAGAGTGCAAGGTATAGAGTGTAGAGTGTAGGGTATAGAGTGTAGGGTATAGAGTGTAGGGTATAGAGTGTAGGGTAAAGAGTGTAGAGTGTAGGGTACAGAGTGCAGGGTGTAGAGTGTAGGGTATAAAGTGTAGAGTGTAGGGTATAGAGTGTAGGGTGTAGAGTGTAGAGTGTAGGGTGTAGAGTGTAGGGTATAGAGTGTAGGGTATAGAGTGTAGGGTGTAGGGATTAGAGTGTAGGGATTAGAGTGTAGGGTGTAGAGTGTAGGGTGTAGGGTGTAGAGTGTATGGTATAGAGTGTAGGGTATAAGGTATAGAGTGTAGGGTGTAGAGTGTAGGGTGTAGGGTGTAGAGTGTATGGTATAGAGTGTAGGGTATAGAGTGTAGGGATTAGAGTGTAGGTATAGAGTGTAGGGTATAGAGTGTAGGGTGTAGAGTGTAGGGTATTGAGTGTAGAGTGTAGGGTATAGAGTGTAGGGTATAGAGTAGAGTGTAGAGTCTAGGGTATAGAGTGTAGAGTGTAGGGGATAGAATGTAGGGTGTAGAGTGTAAGGTGTAGAGTGTAGGGTATAGAGTGTATGGTATAGAGTGTGGGGTATAAAGTGTAGAGTGTAGGGTATGGAGTGTAGGGTATAGCGTGTATGGTATAGAGTGTAGGGTATAAAGTGTAGAGTGTAGGGTATAGAGTGTAGGGTATAGAGTGTAGAGTGTAGGGTATAGTGTGTAGGGTATAGAGTGCAGGTTGTAGAGTGTAGGGTATAGAGTGTATGGTATAGAGTGTAGGGTATAAAGTGTAGAGTGTAGTGTATAGAGTGTAGGGTGTAGAGTGTAGGGTGTAGGGTATAGAGTGTAGGGTATAGAGTGTAGGGTATAGAGTGTAGGGTGTAGAGTGTAGAGTGTAGGGTACAGAGTGCAGGGTGTAGAGTGTAGGGTATAGAGTGTAGAGTGTAGGGTATAGAGTGTAGGGTGTAGAGTGTAGGGTGTAGGGTATAGAGTGTAGGGTATAGAGTGTAGGGTATAGAGTGTAGGGTGTAGAGTGTAGAGTGTAGGGTGTAGAGTGTAGGGTATAGAGTGTAGGGTATAGAGTGTAGGGTGTAGGGATTAGAGTGTAGGGTGTAGAGTGTAGGGTGTAGAGTGTAGGGTATAGAGTGTAGTGTATAGAGTGTAGGGTATAGAGTGTAGGGTATAAAGCGTAGAGTGTAGGGTATAGAGTGTATAGTGTAGGGTATTGAGTGGAGGGTATAGAGTGTAGGGTATAGAGTGTAGGGTATAGGGTATAGTGTGTAGGGTGTAGGGTGTAGGGTGTAGAGTGTATACCATACACTCTATGCCCCACACTCTATACCCTAAACTCTACACTCTATATCCTACACTCTACACCCTAAGCTCTATACCCTACACTCTATACCCTACACTCTACACTCTATACCCTACACTCTATACCCTACACTCTATACCATACACTCTACACCCTACACTCTACACCCTACACTCTATACCCTACACTCTATACCCTACACTCTACACTTTATACCTTACACTCTATACCCTACACTCTATACCCTGCACTCTACACCCTGCACTCTAAACCCTGCACTCTACACCCAACACTCTATACCCTACACTCTACACCCTACACTCTATACCCTACACTCTACACTCTATACCCTACACTCTATAGCCTACACTCTATACCCTACACTCTATACCCTACACTCTATACCCTACACTCTACACTCTATACCCTACACTCTATACCATACACTCTATACCCTACACTCTATACCATACACTCTATACCATACACTCTATACCATACACTCTAAACTCTATACCCTACACTCTACACTCTATGCCATACACTCTATAACATGCACTCTATACCCTACACTCTATACCCTACACTCTGTACCCTACACTCTACACTCTATACCCTACACTCTATACCATACACTCTACACCATACACTCTATAGCATACACTCTATACCCTACACTCTACACTCTATACCCTACACTCTATACCCTACACTATACACTCTATACCCTACACTCTACACTTTATACCCTACTCTCTATACCCTACACTCTATACCCTACACTCTACAACGTGCACTCTATACCCTACACTCTATACCCTACACTCTATGCCCTACACTCTATACCCTACACTCTATACCCTACACTCTATACCCTACACTCTACACTCTATACCCTACACTCTATAACATACACTCTATACACTACACTCTATACCTTACACTCTATACCCTACACTTTACATTCTACACCCTACACTCTACACTCTATTCCCTACACTCTATACCCTACACTCTGTACCCTACACTCTATACCCTACACTCTACACTCTATACCCTACACTCTATACCCTACACTCTAATCCCTACACTCTAATCCCTACACTCTACACTCTATACCCTACACTCTATACCCTACACTCTATACCCTACACTCTACACCCTACACTCTACACCCTACACTCTAATCCCTACACTCTATACCATACACTCTATACCCTACCCTCTACACACTACACTCTACACTCTATACCCTACACTCTATACCCTACACTCTACACCCTACACTCTACACCCTACACTCTACACTCTATACCCTACACTCTACACCCTGCACTCTGTACCCTACACTCTACACTCTTTACCCTACACTCTATACCCTACACTCTATACCCTACACTCTACACTCTATACCTTACACTCTATACCCTACACTCTATACCCTACACTCTAAACTCTATACCCTACACTCTACACTCTATACCCTACACTCTATAACATACACTCTATACCCTACACTATATACCCTACACTCTATACCCTACACTCTATACCATACACTCTACACCCTACACTCTATACCATACACTCTACACCATACACTCTATAGCATACACTCTATACCCTACACTATACACTCTATACCCTACACTCTATACCCTACACTCTATACCCTACACTATACACTCTATACCCTACACTCTACACTTTATACCCTACACTCTATACCCTACACTCTATACCCTACACTCTACAACCTGCACTCTATACCCTTCACTCTATACCCTACACTCTACACTGTATACCATACACTCTATGCCCCACACTCTATACCCTAAACTCTACACTCTATACCCTACACTCTACACCCTAAGCTCTATACCATACACTCTATACCCTACACTCTACACTCTATACCCTACACTCTATACCCTACACTCTATACCCTACACCTTACGCTCTATAAGCTACACTCTATACCCTACACTCTATACCCTACACTCTAACCTACACTCTATACCCTACACTCTATACCCTACACTCCATACCCTACACTCTATACCCTACCCTCTATACCCTACAATCTACACTCTATACCCTACACTCTATACCCTACACTCTACACTCTATACCATACACTCTATACCATACACTCTATACACTACACTCTATACCCTAAACTCTACACTCTATACCCTACACTCTATAACATACACTCTATACACTACACTCCATACCTTACACTCTATACCCTACACTTTGCACTCTACACCCTACACTCTACACTCTGCATTCTATACCCTACACTCTATACCCTACACTCTCTACTCCACACTCTATACCCTACACTCTATACCCTACACTCTATACCCTACACTCTACACCCTACACTCTACACTCTATAGCCTACACTCTATACCCTACACTCTATACCCTACACTCTATACCCTAAACTCTACACTCTATACCCTACACTCTATAACATACACTCTATACACTACACTCTATACCTTACACTCTATACCCTACACTTTGCACTCTACACCCTACACTCTACACTCTACATTCTATACCCTACACTCTATACCCTACACTCTCTACTCCACACTCTATACCCTACACTCTATACCCTACACTCTATACCCTACACTCTACACCCTACACTCTACACTCTATAGCCTACACTCTATACCCTACACTCTATACCCTACACTCTATACCCTACACTCTATACACTACACTCTACACTTTATACCCTACACTCTATACCATACACTGTATACCCTACACTCTACAACCTGCACTCTATACCCTACACTCTATACCCTACACTCTACACTCTATACCCTACACTCTATACCCTGCACTCTTTACCCTACACTCTACACTCTATACCCTACACTCTATACCCTACACTCTACACTTTATACCCTACACTCTATACCATACACTCTATACCCTACACTCCATACCCTACACTCTACACTTTATACCCCACACTCTATACCCTACATTCTATCCCCTACACTCTACACTCTATACCCTACACTCTACACTCTATACCCTACACTCTATACCCTACACTCTATACCCTACACTCTAATTCCTACACTCTACACCCTACACTCTACACTCTATAGCCTACACTCTATACCATACACTCTATACACTACACTCTATACCCTAAACTCTACACTCTATACCCTACACTCTATAACATACACTCTATACACTACACTCTATACCTTACACTCTATACCCTACACTTTGCACTCTACACCCTACACTCTACACTCTACATTCTATACCCTACACTCTATACCCTACACTCTCTACTCCACACTCTATACCCTACACTCTATACCCTACACTCTATACCCTACACTCTACACCCTACACTCTACACTCTATAGCCTACACTCTATACCCTACACTCTATACCCTACACTCTATACCCTACACTCTATACACTACACTCTACACTTTATACCCTACACTCTATACCATACACTGTATACCCTACACTCTACAACCTGCACTCTATACCCTACACTCTATACCCTACACTCTACACTCTATGCCCTACACTCTATACCCTACACTCTTTACCCTACACTCTACACTCTATACCCTACACTCTATACCCTACACTCTACACTTTATACCCTACACTCTATACCATACACTCTATACCCTACACTCCATACCCTACACTCTACACTTTATACCCCACACTCTATACCCTACATTCTATCCCCTACACTCTACACTCTATACCCTACACTCTACACTCTATACCCTACACTCTATACCCTACACTCTATACCCTACACTCTAATTCCTACACTCTAAACCCTACACTCTATACCATACACTCTACACCCTACACCCTACACTCTACACCCTACACTCTATACCCTATACCCTACACTCTATACCCTACACTCTATACCCTACACTCTATACCCTACACTATACACTCTATACCCTACACTCTACGCTTTATACCCTACACTCTATACCCTACACTCTATACCCTACACTCTATACCCTACACTCTACACCCTACACTCTACACCCTACACTCTACACTCTACACCCTACACTCTATACCCTACACTCTATACCCTACACTCTATACCCTACACCCTACACTCTACACCCTACACTCTATACCCTACACTCTACACTCTATACCCTACACTCTATAGCCTACACTCTATACCCTACACTCTAATCCCTACACTCTGCACTCTATACCCTACACTCTATACCATACACTCTATACCCTACACTCTATACCATACACTCTATACCATACACTCTATACCCTACACTCTATACCCTACACTCTACACCCTACACTCTACACCTTACACTCTATACCCTACACTCTATACCCTACACTCTATACCCTACACTCTACACTCTATACCCTACACTCTATAGCCTACACTCTACACTCTATACCCTACACTCTATACCCTGCACTCTATACCCTACACTCTACACTCTATACCCTACACTCTACTCCCTACACTCTACACCCTACAGTCTATACCCTACACTCTACACTCTATACCTTACACTCTACACTCTATACCTTACACTCTACACTCTATTCCCTATACTCTATACCCTACACTCTATACCCTACATTCTATACCCTACACTCTACACTCTATACCCTACACTCTATACCCTACACTCTATACCGTACACTCTATACCCTACACTCTACACTCTATACCCTACAATCTATTTGCCACACTCTATACCCTACAGTCTATACCCTACACTCTATACCCTACACTCTACACTCTATACCATACACTCTACACTCTACACTCTATACCCTACACTCTATACCCTACACTCTATACCCTACACTCTATACCCTACTCCCTACACTCTATACCCTACACTCTATACCCTACACTCTACACCCTACACTCTACACCTTACACTCTATACCCTATACCCTACACTCTATACCCTACACTCTATACCCTACACCCTATACCCTACACTCTATACCCTACACTCTATAACCTACACTCCATACCCTACAGTATATACCCTACTCTCTATACCCTACACTCTACACCTTACACCCTACACTCTATTCCCTACACTCTATACCCTACACTCTATACCCTACACTCTATACCCTACACTCTATACCCTACACTCTACACTCTATACCCTACACCCTACACTCTATACCCTACACTCTACACCCTATACTCTATACGCCACACTCTATACCCTACACCCTACACTCTATACCCTACACTCTACACTCTATACCCTACACTCTACACCCTACACTCTACACTCTATACCCTAAACTCTACACTCTACTCCCTACACTCTACACTCTATACCCTACACTCTACACTCTATACCCTACACTCTACTCCCTACACTCTATACCCTACACTCTACACCCTACACTCTACACCCTACACTCTATACCCTACACTCTATACCCTACACTCTTTACCCTACATTCTATACCCTACACTCTACACCCTACACTCTACACCCTACACTCTATACCCTACACTCTATACCCTACACTCTATACCCTACACTCTATACGCTACACTCTACACCCTACACTCTACACCCTACACTCTACACCCTACACTCTGTACCCTACACTCTATACCCTACACTCTACACTCTTTACCCTACACTCTAAACCCTACACTCTATACCCTACACCCTATACCCTACACTCTATACCCTACACTCTATACCCTACACTCTATACCCTACACTCTATACCCTACACTCTACACTCTATACCCTACACTCTATAACATACACTTTATACCCTACACTCTATACCCTACACTCTATACCCTACACTCTATACCATACACTCTACACCCTACACTCTAATCCCTACACCCGCCACTCTATACCCTACACTCTATACCCTACACTCTATACCCTACACTCTACACCCTACACTCTACACTCTACACCCTACACTCTATACCCTACACTCTATACCCTACACCCTACACTCTACACCCTACACTCTATACCCTACACTCTAAACTCTATACCCTACACTCTACACTCTATACCCTACACTCTATAACATACACTCTATACCCTACACTCTATACCCTACACTCTATACCCTACACTCTATACCATACACTCTATACCATACACTCTACACTCTATACCCTACACTCTATACCCTACACTCTACACCCTACACTCTACACCCTACACTCTATACCCTACACTCTATACCCTACACTCTTTACCCTACACTCTATACCCTACACTCTACACCCTACACTCTACACCCTACACTCTATACCCTACACTCTATACCCTACACTCTATACCCTGCACTCTATACCCTACACTCTATACGCTACACTCTACACCCTACACTCTACACCCTACACTCTACACCCTACACTCTGTACCCTACACTCTATACCCTACACTCTACACTCTTTACCCTACACTCTATACCCTACACTCTATACTCTACACCCTATACCGTACACTCTATACCCTACACTCTATACCCTACACTCTATACCCTACACTCTACACTCTATACCCTACACTCTATAACATACACTTTATACCCTACACTCTATACCCTACACTCTATACCCTACACTCTATACCATACACTCTACACCCTACACTCTAATCCCTACACCCTACACTCTATACCCTACACTCTATACCCTACACTCTATACCCTACACTCTACACCCTACACTCTACACCCAACACTCTATACCCTACACTCTATACCCTACACTCTATACCCTACACCCTACACTCTACACCCTACACTCTATACCCTACACTCTAAACTCTATACCCTACACTCTACACTCTATACCCTACACTCTATAACATACACTCTATACCCTACACTCTATACCCTACTCTCTATTCCCTACACTCTATACCATACACTCTATACCATACACTCTACACTCTATACCCTACACTCTATACCATACACTCTACACCATACACTCTATAGCATACACTCTATACCCTACACTCTACACTCTATACCCTACACTCTATACCCTACACTCTATACCCTACACTATACACTCTATACCCTACACTCTACACTTTATACCCTACTCTCTATATCCTACACTCTATACCCTACACTCTACAACCTGCACTCTATACCCTACACTCTATACCCTACACCTTACACTCTATACCCTACACTCTATACCCTACACTCTATACCCTACACTCTATAGCCTACACTCTATAGCCTACACTCTACACTCTACTCTATACCCTACACTCTATACCCTACACTCTATTCCCTACATTCTACACTCTATACCCTACACTCTATACCCTACACTCTATACCCTACACTCTACACCCTACACTCTACACCCTACACTCTAATCCCTACACTCTAATCCCTACACTCTAATCCCTACACCCTACACTCTATACCCTACACTCTATACCCTACACTCTATACCCTACACCCTACACTCTATACTCTATACCCTACACTCTACACCCTACACTCTACACCCTACACTCTACACTCTATACCCTACACTCTATACCCTACACTCTACACTCTATGCCCTACACTCTATAACATACACTCTATAAACTACACTCTATACCTTACACTCTATACCCTACACTTTACATTCTACACCCTACACTCTACAATCTATTCCCTACACTCTATACCCTACACTCTATACCCTACACTCTATACCCTACACTCTATACCCTACACTCTATACCCTACACTCTAATCCCTACACTCTAATCCCTACACACTACACTCTATACCCTACACTCTATACCCTACACTCTATACCCTACACTCTACACCCTACACTCTACACCCTACACTCTAATCCCTACACTCTAATCCCTACACCCTACACTCTATACCCTACACTCTATACCCTACACTCTATACCCTACACTCTACACCCTACACTCTACACTCTATACCCTACACTCTATACCCTACACAATACACTCTACACCCTACACTCTACACCCTACACTCTACACTCTATACCCTACACTCTACACCCTGCACTCTGTACCCTACACTCTACACTCTTTACCCTACACTCTATACCCTACACTCTATACCCTACACTCTATACCTTACACTCTATACCCTACACTCTATACCCTACACTCTAAACTCTATACCCTACACTCTACACTCTATACCCTACACTCTATAACATACACTCTATACCCTACACTATATACCCTACACTCTATACCCTACACTCTATACCATACACTCTACACCCTACACTCTATACCATACATTCTACACCATACACTCTATAGCATACACTCTATACCCTACACTATACACTCTATACCCTACACTCTATACCCTGCACTATACACTCTATACCCTACACTCTACACTTTATACCCTACACTCTATACCCTACACTCTATACCCTACACTCTACAACCTGCACTCTATACCCTACACTCTATACCCTACACTCTACACTGTATACCATACACTCTATGCCCCACACTCTATACCCTAAACTCTACACTCTATACCCTACACTCTACACCCTAAGCTCTATACCATACACTCTATACCCTACACTCTACACTCTATACCCTACACTCTATACCCTACACTCTATACCCTACACCCTACGCTCTATAAGCTACACTCTATACCCTACACTCTATACCCTACACTCTATAACCTACACTCTATACCCTACACTCTATACCCTACACTCCATACCCTACACTCTATACCCTACCCTCTATACCCTACACTCTACACTCTATACCCTACACTCTATACCCTACACTCTATACCCTACACTCTATACTCTACACTCCACACTCTATACCATACACTCTATACCATACACTCTTTACACTACACTCTATACCCTAAACTCTACACTCTATACCCTACACTCTATAACATACACTCTATACACTACACTCTATACCTTACACTCTATACCCTACACTTTGCACTCTACACCCTACACTCTACACTCTACATTCTATACCCTACACTCTATACCCTACACTCTCTACTCCACACTCTATACCCTACACTCTATACCCTACACTCTATACCCTACACTCTACACCCTACACTCTACACTCTATAGCCTACACTCTATACCCTACACTCTATACCCTACACTCTATACCCTACACTCTATACACTACACTCTACACTTTATACCCTACACTCTATACCATACACTCTATACCCTACACTCTACATCCTGCACTCTATACCCTACACTCTATACCCTACACTCTACACTCTATACCCTACACTCTATACCCTACACTCTTTACCCTACACTCTACACTCTATACCCTACAATCTATACCCTACACTCTACACTTTATACCCTACACTCTATACCATACACTCTATACCCTACACTCCATACCCTACACTCTACACTTTATACCCCACACTCTATACCATACACTCTATACCCTACACTCTACACCTTACACTCTATACCCTACATTCTATCCCCTACACTCTACACTCTATACCCTACACTCTACACTCTACTCTATTCCCTACACTCTGTACCCTACTCTCTACACTCTATACCCTACACTCTACACCCTACACTCTATACCCTACACTCTATACCCTACACTCTATACCCTACACTCTAATCCCTACACTCTATACCCTACACTCTATACCATACACTCTACACCCTACACCCTACACTCTACACCCTACACTCTATACCCTATACCCTACACTCTATACCCTACACTCTATACCCTACACTATACACTCTATACCCTACACTCTACGCTTTATACCCTACACTCTATACCCTACACTCTATACCCTACACTCCATACCCTACACTCTACACCCTACACTCTACACCCTACACTCTAATCCCTACACTCTAATCCCTACACCCTACACTCTATACCCTACACTCTATACCCTACACTCTACACCCTACACTCTACAATCTACACCCTACACTCTATACCCTACACTCTATACCCTACACTCTATACCCTACACCCTACACTCTACACCCTACACTCTATACCCTACACTCTACACTCTATACCCTACACTCTACACCCTGCACTCTGTACCCTACACTCTACACTCTACACCCTACACTCTATACCCTACACTCTATACCCTACACTCTATACCCTACACCCTACACTCTACACCCTACACTCTATACACTACACTCTACACTTTATACCCTACACTCTATACCATACACTCTATACCCTACACTCTACAACCTGCACTCTATACCCTATACTCTATACCCTACACTCTACACTCTATACCCTACACTCTATACCCTACACTCTTTACCCTACACTCTACACTCTATACCCTACACTCTATACCCTACAGTCTACACTTTATACCCTACACTCTATACCATACACTCTATACCCTACACTCTACACCTTACACTCTATACCCTACATTCTATCCCCTACACTCTACACTCTATACCCTACACTCTACACTCTACTCTATACCCTACACTCTACACCCTACACTCTATACCCTACACTCTATACCTACACTCTAATCCCTACACTCTATACCCTACACTCTATACCATACACTCTACACCCTACACCCTACACTCTACACCCTACACTCTATACCCTATACCCTACACTCTATACCCTACACTCTATACCCTACACTCTATACCCTACACTATACACTCTATACCCTACACTCTACGCTTTATACCCTACACTCTATACCCTACACTCTATACCCTACACTCTATACCCTACACTCTACACCCTACACTCTACACCCTACACTCTAATCCCTACACTCTAATTCCTACACCCTACACTCTATACCCTACACTCTGTACCCTACACTCTACACCCTACACTCTACACTCTACACCCTACACTCTATACCCTACACTCTATACCCTACACTCTATACCCTACACCCTACACTCTACACCCTACACTCTATACCCTACACTCTACACTCTATACCCTACACTCTATAGCCTACACTCTATACCCTACACTCTAATCCCTACACTCTGCACTCTATACCCTACACTCTATACCATACACTCTATACCCTACACTCTATACCATACACTCTATACCATACACTCTATACCCTACACTCTATACCCTACACTCTATACCCTACACTTTACACCCTACACTCTACACCTTACACTCTATACCCTACACTCTATACCCTACACTCTACACTCTATACCCTAAACTCTATAGCCTACACTCTACACTCTATACCCTACACTCTATACCCTGCACTCTATACCCTACACTCTACACTCTATACCCTACACTCTACTCCCTACACTCTACACCCTACAGTCTATACCCTACACTCTACACTCTATACCTTACACTCTACACTCTATACCTTACACTCTACACTCTATTCCCTACACTCTATACCCTACACTCTATACCCTACATTCTATACCCTACACTCTACACTCTATACCCTACACTCTATACCCTACACTCTATACCGTACACTCTATACCCTACACTCTACACTCTATACCCTACAATCTATTTGCCACACTCTATACCCTACAGTCTATACCCTACACTCTATACCCTACACTCTACACTCTATACCATACACTCTACACTCTACACTCTATACCCTACACTCTATACCCTACACTCTATACCCTACACTCTATACCCTACTCCCTACACTCTATACCCTACACTCTATACCCTACACTCTACACCCTACACTCTACACCTTACACTCTATACCCTATACCCTACACTCTATACCCTACACTCTATACCCTACACTCTATACCCTACACTCTATACCCTACACTCTATAACCTACACTCCATACCCTACAGTATATACCCTACTTTCTATACCCTACACTCTACACCTTACACCCTACACTCTATTCCCTACACTCTATACCCTACACTCTATACCCTACACTCTACACCCTACACTCTACACCCTACACTCTATACCCTACACTCTATACCCTACACTCTTTACCCTACATTCTATACCCTACACTCTACACCCTACACTCTACACCCTACACTCTATACCCTACACTCTATACCCTACACTCTATACCCTACACTCTATACGCTACACTCTACACCCTACACTCTACACCCTACACTCTACACCCTACACTCTGTACCCTACACTCTATACCCTACACTCTACACTCTTTACCCTACACTCTAAACCCTACACTCTATACCCTACACCCTATACCCTACACTCTATACCCTACACTCTATACCCTACACTCTATACCCTACACTCTATACCCTACACTCTACACTCTATACCCTACACTCTATAACATACACTTTATACCCTACACTCTATACCCTACACTCTATACCCTACACTCTATACCATACACTCTACACCCTACACTCTAATCCCTACACCCGCCACTCTATACCCTACACTCTATACCCTACACTCTATACCCTACACTCTACACCCTACACTCTACACTCTACACCCTACACTCTATACCCTACACTCTATACCCTACACCCTACACTCTACACCCTACACTCTATACCCTACACTCTAAACTCTATACCCTACACTCTACACTCTATACCCTACACTCTATAACATACACTCTATACCCTACACTCTATACCCTACACTCTATACCCTACACTCTATACCATACACTCTATACCATACACTCTACACTCTATACCCTACACTCTATACCCTACACTCTACACCCTACACTCTACACCCTACACTCTATACCCTACACTCTATACCCTACACTCTTTACCCTACACTCTATACCCTACACTCTACACCCTACACTCTACACCCTACACTCTATACCCTACACTCTATACCCTACACTCTATACCCTGCACTCTATACCCTACACTCTATACGCTACACTCTACACCCTACACTCTACACCCTACACTCTACACCCTACACTCTGTACCCTACACTCTATACCCTACACTCTACACTCTTTACCCTACACTCTATACCCTACACTCTATACTCTACACCCTATACCGTACACTCTATACCCTACACTCTACACCCTACACTCTATACCCTACACTCTAAACTCTATACCCTACACTCTACACTCTATACCCTACACTCTATAACATACACTCTATACCCTACACTCTATACCCTACTCTCTATTCCCTACACTCTATACCATACACTCTATACCATACACTCTACACTCTATACCCTACACTCTATACCATACACTCTACACCATACACTCTATAGCATACACTCTATACCCTACACTCTACACTCTATACCCTACACTCTATACCCTACACTCTATACCCTACACTATACACTCTATACCCTACACTCTACACTTTATACCCTACTCTCTATATCCTACACTCTATACCCTACACTCTACAACCTGCACTCTATACCCTACACTCTATACCCTACACCTTACACTCTATACCCTACACTCTATACCCTACACTCTATACCCTACACTCTATAGCCTACACTCTATAGCCTACACTCTACACTCTACTCTATACCCTACACTCTATACCCTACACTCTATTCCCTACATTCTACACTCTATACCCTACACTCTATACCCTACACTCTATACCCTACACTCTACACCCTACACTCTACACCCTACACTCTAATCCCTACACTCTAATCCCTACACTCTAATCCCTACACCCTACACTCTATACCCTACACTCTATACCCTACACTCTATACCCTACACCCTACACTCTATACTCTATACCCTACACTCTACACCCTACACTCTACACCCTACACTCTACACTCTATACCCTACACTCTATACCCTACACTCTACACTCTATGCCCTACACTCTATAACATACACTCTATACACTACACTCTATACCTTACACTCTATACCCTACACTTTACATTCTACACCCTACACTCTACAATCTATTCCCTACACTCTATACCCTACACTCTATACCCTACACTCTATACCCTACACTCTATACCCTACACTCTATACCCTACACTCTAATCCCTACACTCTAATCCCTACACACTACACTCTATTCCCTACACTCTATACCCTACACTCTATACCCTACACTCTACACCCTACACTCTACACCCTACACTCTAATCCCTACACTCTAATCCCTACACCCTACACTCTATACCCTACACTCTATACCCTACACTCTATACCCTACACTCTACACCCTACACTCTACACTCTATACCCTACACTCTATACCCTACACAATACACTCTACACCCTACACTCTACACCCTACACTCTACACTCTATACCCTACACTCTACACCCTGCACTCTGTACCCTACACTCTACACTCTTTACCCTACACTCTATACCCTACACTCTATACCCTACACTCTATACCTTACACTCTATACCCTACACTCTATACCCTACACTCTAAACTCTATACCCTACACTCTACACTCTATACCCTACACTCTATAACATACACTCTATACCCTACACTATATACCCTACACTCTATACCCTACACTCTATACCATACACTCTACACCCTACACTCTATACCATACATTCTACACCATACACTCTATAGCATACACTCTATACCCTACACTATACACTCTATACCCTACACTCTATACCCTGCACTATACACTCTATACCCTACACTCTACACTTTATACCCTACACTCTATACCCTACACTCTATACCCTACACTCTACAACCTGCACTCTATACCCTACACTCTATACCCTACACTCTACACTGTATACCATACACTCTATGCCCCACACTCTATACCCTAAACTCTACACTCTATACCCTACACTCTACACCCTAAGCTCTATACCATACACTCTATACCCTACACTCTACACTCTATACCCTACACTCTATACCCTACACTCTATACCCTACACCCTACGCTCTATAAGCTACACTCTATACCCTACACTCTATACCCTACACTCTATAACCTACACTCTATACCCTACACTCTATACCCTACACTCCATACCCTACACTCTATACCCTACCCTCTATACCCTACACTCTACACTCTATACCCTACACTCTATACCCTACACTCTATACCCTACACTCTATACTCTACACTCCACACTCTATACCATACACTCTATACCATACACTCTTTACACTACACTCTATACCCTAAACTCTACACTCTATACCCTACACTCTATAACATACACTCTATACACTACACTCTATACCTTACACTCTATACCCTACACTTTGCACTCTACACCCTACACTCTACACTCTACATTCTATACCCTACACTCTATACCCTACACTCTCTACTCCACACTCTATACCCTACACTCTATACCCTACACTCTATACCCTACACTCTACACCCTACACTCTACACTCTATAGCCTACACTCTATACCCTACACTCTATACCCTACACTCTATACCCTACACTCTATACACTACACTCTACACTTTATACCCTACACTCTATACCATACACTCTATACCCTACACTCTACATCCTGCACTCTATACCCTACACTCTATACCCTACACTCTACACTCTATACCCTACACTCTATACCCTACACTCTTTACCCTACACTCTACACTCTATACCCTACAATCTATACCCTACACTCTACACTTTATACCCTACACTCTATACCATACACTCTATACCCTACACTCCATACCCTACACTCTACACTTTATACCCCACACTCTATACCATACACTCTATACCCTACACTCTACACCTTACACTCTATACCCTACATTCTATCCCCTACACTCTACACTCTATACCCTACACTCTACACTCTACTCTATTCCCTACACTCTGTACCCTACTCTCTACACTCTATACCCTACACTCTACACCCTACACTCTATACCCTACACTCTATACCCTACACTCTATACCCTACACTCTAATCCCTACACTCTATACCCTACACTCTATACCATACACTCTACACCCTACACCCTACACTCTACACCCTACACTCTATACCCTATACCCTACACTCTATACCCTACACTCTATACCCTACACTATACACTCTATACCCTACACTCTACGCTTTATACCCTACACTCTATACCCTACACTCTATACCCTACACTCCATACCCTACACTCTACACCCTACACTCTACACCCTACACTCTAATCCCTACACTCTAATCCCTACACCCTACACTCTATACCCTACACTCTATACCCTACACTCTACACCCTACACTCTACAATCTACACCCTACACTCTATACCCTACACTCTATACCCTACACTCTATACCCTACACCCTACACTCTACACCCTACACTCTATACCCTACACTCTACACTCTATACCCTACACTCTACACCCTGCACTCTGTACCCTACACTCTACACTCTACACCCTACACTCTATACCCTACACTCTATACCCTACACTCTATACCCTACACCCTACACTCTACACCCTACACTCTATACACTACACTCTACACTTTATACCCTACACTCTATACCATACACTCTATACCCTACACTCTACAACCTGCACTCTATACCCTATACTCTATACCCTACACTCTACACTCTATACCCTACACTCTATACCCTACACTCTTTACCCTACACTCTACACTCTATACCCTACACTCTATACCCTACAGTCTACACTTTATACCCTACACTCTATACCATACACTCTATACCCTACACTCTACACCTTACACTCTATACCCTACATTCTATCCCCTACACTCTACACTCTATACCCTACACTCTACACTCTACTCTATACCCTACACTCTACACCCTACACTCTATACCCTACACTCTATACCTACACTCTAATCCCTACACTCTATACCCTACACTCTATACCATACACTCTACACCCTACACCCTACACTCTACACCCTACACTCTATACCCTATACCCTACACTCTATACCCTACACTCTATACCCTACACTCTATACCCTACACTATACACTCTATACCCTACACTCTACGCTTTATACCCTACACTCTATACCCTACACTCTATACCCTACACTCTATACCCTACACTCTACACCCTACACTCTACACCCTACACTCTAATCCCTACACTCTAATTCCTACACCCTACACTCTATACCCTACACTCTGTACCCTACACTCTACACCCTACACTCTACACTCTACACCCTACACTCTATACCCTACACTCTATACCCTACACTCTATACCCTACACCCTACACTCTACACCCTACACTCTATACCCTACACTCTACACTCTATACCCTACACTCTATAGCCTACACTCTATACCCTACACTCTAATCCCTACACTCTGCACTCTATACCCTACACTCTATACCATACACTCTATACCCTACACTCTATACCATACACTCTATACCATACACTCTATACCCTACACTCTATACCCTACACTCTATACCCTACACTTTACACCCTACACTCTACACCTTACACTCTATACCCTACACTCTATACCCTACACTCTACACTCTATACCCTAAACTCTATAGCCTACACTCTACACTCTATACCCTACACTCTATACCCTGCACTCTATACCCTACACTCTACACTCTATACCCTACACTCTACTCCCTACACTCTACACCCTACAGTCTATACCCTACACTCTACACTCTATACCTTACACTCTACACTCTATACCTTACACTCTACACTCTATTCCCTACACTCTATACCCTACACTCTATACCCTACATTCTATACCCTACACTCTACACTCTATACCCTACACTCTATACCCTACACTCTATACCGTACACTCTATACCCTACACTCTACACTCTATACCCTACAATCTATTTGCCACACTCTATACCCTACAGTCTATACCCTACACTCTATACCCTACACTCTACACTCTATACCATACACTCTACACTCTACACTCTATACCCTACACTCTATACCCTACACTCTATACCCTACACTCTATACCCTACTCCCTACACTCTATACCCTACACTCTATACCCTACACTCTACACCCTACACTCTACACCTTACACTCTATACCCTATACCCTACACTCTATACCCTACACTCTATACCCTACACTCTATACCCTACACTCTATACCCTACACTCTATAACCTACACTCCATACCCTACAGTATATACCCTACTTTCTATACCCTACACTCTACACCTTACACCCTACACTCTATTCCCTACACTCTATACCCTACACTCTATACCCTACACTCTATACCCTACACTCTATACCCTACACTCTACACTCTATACCCTACACCCTACACTCTATACCCTACACTCTACACCCTATACTCTATACGCCACACTCTATACCCTACACCCTACACTCTATACCCTACACTCTACACTCTATACCCTACACTCTACACCCTACACTCTATACCCTACACTCTATACCCTACACCCTACACTCTAAACTCTATACCCTAAACTCTACACTCTACTCCCTACACTCTACACTCTATACCCTACACTCTACACTCTATACCCTACACTCTACTCCCTACACTCTATACCCTACACTCTACACCCTACACTCTACACCCTACACTCTATACCCTACACTCTATACCCTACACTCTTTACCCTACACTCTATACCCTACACTCTACACCCTACACTCTACACCCTACACTCTATACCCTACACTCTATACCCTACACTCTATACGCTACACTCTACACCCTACACTCTACACCCTACACTCTACACCCTACACTCTGTACCCTACACTCTATACCCTACACTCTACACTCTTTACCCTACACTCTAAACCCTACACTCTATACCCTACACCCTATACCCTACACTCTATACCCTACACTCTATACCCTACACTCTATACCCTACGCTCTATACCCTACACTCTACACTCTATACCCTACACTCTATAACATACACTTTATACCCTACACTCTATACCCTACACTCTATACCCTACACTCTATACCATACACTCTACACCCTACACTCTAATCCCTACACCCTACACTCTATACCCTACACTCTATACCCTACACTCTATACCCTACACTCTACACCCTACACTCTACACTCTACACCCTACACTCTATACCCTACACTCTATACCCTACACCCTACACTCTACACCCTACACTCTATACCCTACACTCTAAACTCTATACCCTACACTCTACACTCTATACCCTACACTCTATAACATACACTCTATACCCTACACTCTATACCCTACACTCTATACCATACACTCTATACCATACACTCTACACTCTATACCCTACACTCTATACCCTACACTCTACACCCTACACTCTACACCCTACACTCTATACCCTACACTCTATACCCTACACTCTTTACCCTACACTCTATACCCTACACTCTACACCCTACACTCTACACCCTACACTCTATACCCTACACTCTATACCCTACACTCTATACCCTACACTCTATACCCTACACTCTATACGCTACACTCTACACCCTACACTCTACACCCTACACTCTACACCCTACACTCTGTACCCTACACTCTATACCCTACACTCTACACTCTTTACCCTACACTCTATACCCTACACTCTATACTCTACACCCTATACCCTACACTCTATACCCTACACTCTATACCCTACACTCTATACCCTACACTCTACACTCTATACCCTACACTCTATAACATACACTTTATACCCTACACTCTATACCCTACACTCTATACCCTACACTCTATACCATACACTCTACACCCTACACTCTAATCCCTACACCCTACACTCTATACCCTACACTCTATACCCTACACTCTATACCCTACACTCTACACCCTACACTCTACACTCTACACCCTACACTCTATACCCTACACTCTATACCCTACACTCTATACCCTACACCCTACACTCTACACCCTACACTCTATACCCTACAGTCTAAACTCTATACCCTACACTCTACACTCTATACCCTACACTCTATAACATACACTCTATACCCTACACTCTACAACCTGCACTCTATACCCTACACTCTATACCCTACACCTTACACTCTATACCCTACACTCTATACCCTACACTCTATACCCTACACTCTATAGCCTACACTCTATAGCCTACACTCTATAGCCTACACTCTACACTCTACTCTATACCCTACACTCTATACCCTACACTCTATTCCCTACACTCTACACTCTATACCCTACACTCTATACCATACACTCTATACCCTACACTCTACACCCTACACTCTACACCCTACACTCTAATCCCTACACTCTAATCCCTACACTCTAATCCCTACACCCTACACTCTATACCCTACACTCTATACCCTACACTCTATACCCTACACCCTACACTCTATACTCTATACCCTACACTCTACACCCTACACTCTACACCCTACACTCTACACTCTATACCCTACACTCTACACCCTGCACTCTGTACCCTACACTCTACACTCTTTACCCTACACTCTATACCCTACATTCTATACCCTACACTCTATACCCTACACTCTAATCCCTACACTCTACACTCTATACCCTACACTCTATACCCTACACTCTATACCCTACACTCTACACCCTACACTCTACACCCTACACTCTAATCCCTACACTCTAATCCCTACACCCTACACTCTATACCCTACACTCTATACCCTACACTCTATACCCTACACTCTATACCCTACACCCTACACTCTACACCCTACACTCTATACCCTTCACTCTACACCCTGCACTCTGTACCCTACACTCTACACTCTTTACCCTACACTCTATACCCTTCACTCTATACCCTACACTCTATACCCTACACTCTATACACTAAACTCTAAACTCTATACCCTACACTCTACACTCTATACCCTACACTCTATAACATACACTCTATACCCTACACTCTATACCCTACACTCTATACCCTACACTCTATACCCTACACTCTACACCATACACTCTACACCATACACTCTACACCATACACTCTATACCCTACACGATACACTTTATACCCTACACTCTATACCCTACACTCTATACCCTACACTATACACTCTATACCCTACACTCTACACCCTACACTCTTTACCCTACACTCTACAACCTGCACTCTATACCCTACACTCTACACCCTACACTCTATACCCTACACTCTATACCCTACACTCTACACTCTATACCCTACACTCTATAGCTTACACTCTACACTCTATACCCTACACTCTATACCCTGCACTCTATACCCTACACTCTACACTCTATACCCTACACTCTACTCCCTACACTCTACACCCTACAGTCTATACCCTACGCTCTACACTCTATACCTTACACTCTACACTCTATACCTACACTCTACACTCTATTCCCTACACTCTATACCCTACACTCTATACCCTACATTCTATACCCTACACTCTACACTCTATACCCTACAATCTATACGCCACACTCTATACCCTACAGTCTATACCCTACACTCTATACCCTACACTCTACACTCTATACCATACACTCTACACTCTACACTCTATACCCTACACTCTATACCCTACACTCTATACCCTACACTCTATACCCTACACCCTACACTCTATACCCTACACTCTATACCCTACATTCTATACCCTACACTCTACACTCTATACCCTACACTCTATACCCTACACTCTATACCGTACACTCAATACCCTACACTCTACACTCTATACCCTACAATCTATACGCCACACTCTATACCCTACAGTCTATATCCTACACTCTATACCCTACACTCTACACTCTATACCATACACTCTACACTCTACACTCTATACCCTACACTCTATACCCTACACTCTATACCCTACACTCTATACCCTACACCCTACACTCTATACCCTACACTCTATACCCTACACTCTACACCCTACACTCTACACCTTACACTCTATACCCTATACCCTACACTCTATACCCTACACTCTATACCCTACACTCTATACCCTACACTCTATACCCTACACTCTATACCCTATACCCTACACTCTATACCCTACACTCTACACCCTACACTCTACACCTTACACTCTATACCCTATACCCTACACTCTATACCCTACACCCTATAGCCTACACTCTATACCCTACAGTATATACCCTACACTCTATACCCTACACTCTACACCTTACACCCTACACTCTATTCCCTACACTCTATACCCTACACTCTATACCCTACACTCTACACTCTATACCCTACACTCTATAGCCTACACTCCATACCCTACAGTATATACCCTACACTCTATACCCTACACTCTACACCTTACACCCTACACTCTATTCCCTACACTCTATACCCTACACTCTATACCCTACACTCTATACCCTACACTCTATACCCTACACTCTACACTCTATACCCTACACCCTACACTCCATACCCTACACTCTACACCCTATACTCTATACGCCACACTCTATACCCTACACCCTACACTCTATACCCTACACTCTACACTCTATACCCTACACTCTACACCCTACACTCTATACCCTACACTCTATACCCTACACCCTACACTCTACACTCTATACCCTACACTCTACACTCTACTCCCTACACTCTACACTCTATACCCTACACTCTACACTCTATACCCTACACTCTACTCCCTACACTCTATATTCTACACTCTACACCCTACACTCTACACCCTACACTCTATACCCTACACTCTATACCCTACACTCTTTACCCTACACTCTATACCCTACACTCTACACCCTACACTCTACACCCTACACTCTATACCCTACACTCTATACCCTACACTCTATACCCTACACTCTATACCCTACACTCTATACGCTACACTCTACACCCTACACTCTACACCCTACACTCTACACCCTACACTCTGTACCCTACACTCTATACCCTACACTCTACACTCTTTACCCTACACTCTATACCCTACACTCTATACCCTACACCCTATACCCTACACTCTATACCCTACACTCTATACCCTACACTCTATACCCTACACTCTATACCCTACACTCTACACTCTATACCCTACACTCTATAACATACACTTTATACCCTACACTCTATACCCTACACTCTATACCCTACACTCTATACCATACACTCTACACCCTACACTCTAATCCCTACACCCTACACTCTATACCCTACACTCTATACCCTACACTCTATACCCTACACTCTACACCCTACACTCTACACTCTACACCCTACACTCTATACCGTACACTCTATACCCTACACTCTATACCCTACACCCTACACTCTACACCCTACACTCTATACCCTACACTCTAAACTCTATACCCTACACTCTACACTCTATACCCTACACTCTATAACATACACTCTATACCCTACACTCTATACCCTACACTCTATACCCTACACTCTATACCATACACTCTATACCATACACTCTACACTCTATACCCTACACTCTATACACTACACTCTACACCCTACACTCTACACCCTACACTCTATACCCTACACTCTATACCCTACACTCTTTACCCTACACTCTATACCCTACACTCTACACCCTACACTCTATACCCTACACTCTATACCCTACACTCTATACCATACACTCTATACCATACACTCTATACCCTACACTCTATACCCTACACTCTATACCCTACACTTTACACCCTACACTCTACACCTTACACTCTATACCCTACACTCTATACCCTACACTCTACACTCTATACCCTAAACTCTATAGCCTACACTCTACACTCTATACCCTACACTCTATACCCTGCACTCTATACCCTACACTCTACACTCTATACCCTACACTCTACTCCCTACACTCTACACCCTACAGTCTATACCCTACACTCTACACTCTATACCTTACACTCTACACTCTATACCTTACACTCTACACTCTATTCCCTACACTCTATACCCTACACTCTATACCCTACATTCTATACCCTACACTCTACACTCTATACCCTACACTCTATACCCTACACTCTATACCGTACACTCTATACCCTACACTCTACACTCTATACCCTACAATCTATTTGCCACACTCTATACCCTACAGTCTATACCCTACACTCTATACCCTACACTCTACACTCTATACCATACACTCTACACTCTACACTCTATACCCTACACTCTATACCCTACACTCTATACCCTACACTCTATACCCTACTCCCTACACTCTATACCCTACACTCTATACCCTACACTCTACACCCTACACTCTACACCTTACACTCTATACCCTATACCCTACACTCTATACCCTACACTCTATACCCTACACTCTATACCCTACACTCTATACCCTACACTCTATAACCTACACTCCATACCCTACAGTATATACCCTACTTTCTATACCCTACACTCTACACCTTACACCCTACACTCTATTCCCTACACTCTATACCCTACACTCTATACCCTACACTCTATACCCTACACTCTATACCCTACACTCTACACTCTATACCCTACACCCTACACTCTATACCCTACACTCTACACCCTATACTCTATACGCCACACTCTATACCCTACACCCTACACTCTATACCCTACACTCTACACTCTATACCCTACACTCTACACCCTACACTCTATACCCTACACTCTATACCCTACACCCTACACTCTAAACTCTATACCCTAAACTCTACACTCTACTCCCTACACTCTACACTCTATACCCTACACTCTACACTCTATACCCTACACTCTACTCCCTACACTCTATACCCTACACTCTACACCCTACACTCTACACCCTACACTCTATACCCTACACTCTATACCCTACACTCTTTACCCTACACTCTATACCCTACACTCTACACCCTACACTCTACACCCTACACTCTATACCCTACACTCTATACCCTACACTCTATACGCTACACTCTACACCCTACACTCTACACCCTACACTCTACACCCTACACTCTGTACCCTACACTCTATACCCTACACTCTACACTCTTTACCCTACACTCTAAACCCTACACTCTATACCCTACACCCTATACCCTACACTCTATACCCTACACTCTATACCCTACACTCTATACCCTACGCTCTATACCCTACACTCTACACTCTATACCCTACACTCTATAACATACACTTTATACCCTACACTCTATACCCTACACTCTATACCCTACACTCTATACCATACACTCTACACCCTACACTCTAATCCCTACACCCTACACTCTATACCCTACACTCTATACCCTACACTCTATACCCTACACTCTACACCCTACACTCTACACTCTACACCCTACACTCTATACCCTACACTCTATACCCTACACCCTACACTCTACACCCTACACTCTATACCCTACACTCTAAACTCTATACCCTACACTCTACACTCTATACCCTACACTCTATAACATACACTCTATACCCTACACTCTATACCCTACACTCTATACCATACACTCTATACCATACACTCTACACTCTATACCCTACACTCTATACCCTACACTCTACACCCTACACTCTACACCCTACACTCTATACCCTACACTCTATACCCTACACTCTTTACCCTACACTCTATACCCTACACTCTACACCCTACACTCTACACCCTACACTCTATACCCTACACTCTATACCCTACACTCTATACCCTACACTCTATACCCTACACTCTATACGCTACACTCTACACCCTACACTCTACACCCTACACTCTACACCCTACACTCTGTACCCTACACTCTATACCCTACACTCTACACTCTTTACCCTACACTCTATACCCTACACTCTATACTCTACACCCTATACCCTACACTCTATACCCTACACTCTATACCCTACACTCTATACCCTACACTCTACACTCTATACCCTACACTCTATAACATACACTTTATACCCTACACTCTATACCCTACACTCTATACCCTACACTCTATACCATACACTCTACACCCTACACTCTAATCCCTACACCCTACACTCTATACCCTACACTCTATACCCTACACTCTATACCCTACACTCTACACCCTACACTCTACACTCTACACCCTACACTCTATACCCTACACTCTATACCCTACACTCTATACCCTACACCCTACACTCTACACCCTACACTCTATACCCTACAGTCTAAACTCTATACCCTACACTCTACACTCTATACCCTACACTCTATAACATACACTCTATACCCTACACTCTACAACCTGCACTCTATACCCTACACTCTATACCCTACACCTTACACTCTATACCCTACACTCTATACCCTACACTCTATACCCTACACTCTATAGCCTACACTCTATAGCCTACACTCTATAGCCTACACTCTACACTCTACTCTATACCCTACACTCTATACCCTACACTCTATTCCCTACACTCTACACTCTATACCCTACACTCTATACCATACACTCTATACCCTACACTCTACACCCTACACTCTACACCCTACACTCTAATCCCTACACTCTAATCCCTACACTCTAATCCCTACACCCTACACTCTATACCCTACACTCTATACCCTACACTCTATACCCTACACCCTACACTCTATACTCTATACCCTACACTCTACACCCTACACTCTACACCCTACACTCTACACTCTATACCCTACACTCTACACCCTGCACTCTGTACCCTACACTCTACACTCTTTACCCTACACTCTATACCCTACATTCTATACCCTACACTCTATACCCTACACTCTAATCCCTACACTCTACACTCTATACCCTACACTCTATACCCTACACTCTATACCCTACACTCTACACCCTACACTCTACACCCTACACTCTAATCCCTACACTCTAATCCCTACACCCTACACTCTATACCCTACACTCTATACCCTACACTCTATACCCTACACTCTATACCCTACACCCTACACTCTACACCCTACACTCTATACCCTTCACTCTACACCCTGCACTCTGTACCCTACACTCTACACTCTTTACCCTACACTCTATACCCTTCACTCTATACCCTACACTCTATACCCTACACTCTATACACTAAACTCTAAACTCTATACCCTACACTCTACACTCTATACCCTACACTCTATAACATACACTCTATACCCTACACTCTATACCCTACACTCTATACCCTACACTCTATACCCTACACTCTACACCATACACTCTACACCATACACTCTACACCATACACTCTATACCCTACACGATACACTTTATACCCTACACTCTATACCCTACACTCTATACCCTACACTATACACTCTATACCCTACACTCTACACCCTACACTCTTTACCCTACACTCTACAACCTGCACTCTATACCCTACACTCTACACCCTACACTCTATACCCTACACTCTATACCCTACACTCTACACTCTATACCCTACACTCTATAGCTTACACTCTACACTCTATACCCTACACTCTATACCCTGCACTCTATACCCTACACTCTACACTCTATACCCTACACTCTACTCCCTACACTCTACACCCTACAGTCTATACCCTACGCTCTACACTCTATACCTTACACTCTACACTCTATACCTACACTCTACACTCTATTCCCTACACTCTATACCCTACACTCTATACCCTACATTCTATACCCTACACTCTACACTCTATACCCTACAATCTATACGCCACACTCTATACCCTACAGTCTATACCCTACACTCTATACCCTACACTCTACACTCTATACCATACACTCTACACTCTACACTCTATACCCTACACTCTATACCCTACACTCTATACCCTACACTCTATACCCTACACCCTACACTCTATACCCTACACTCTATACCCTACATTCTATACCCTACACTCTACACTCTATACCCTACACTCTATACCCTACACTCTATACCGTACACTCAATACCCTACACTCTACACTCTATACCCTACAATCTATACGCCACACTCTATACCCTACAGTCTATATCCTACACTCTATACCCTACACTCTACACTCTATACCATACACTCTACACTCTACACTCTATACCCTACACTCTATACCCTACACTCTATACCCTACACTCTATACCCTACACCCTACACTCTATACCCTACACTCTATACCCTACACTCTACACCCTACACTCTACACCTTACACTCTATACCCTATACCCTACACTCTATACCCTACACTCTATACCCTACACTCTATACCCTACACTCTATACCCTACACTCTATACCCTATACCCTACACTCTATACCCTACACTCTACACCCTACACTCTACACCTTACACTCTATACCCTATACCCTACACTCTATACCCTACACCCTATAGCCTACACTCTATACCCTACAGTATATACCCTACACTCTATACCCTACACTCTACACCTTACACCCTACACTCTATTCCCTACACTCTATACCCTACACTCTATACCCTACACTCTACACTCTATACCCTACACTCTATAGCCTACACTCCATACCCTACAGTATATACCCTACACTCTATACCCTACACTCTACACCTTACACCCTACACTCTATTCCCTACACTCTATACCCTACACTCTATACCCTACACTCTATACCCTACACTCTATACCCTACACTCTACACTCTATACCCTACACCCTACACTCCATACCCTACACTCTACACCCTATACTCTATACGCCACACTCTATACCCTACACCCTACACTCTATACCCTACACTCTACACTCTATACCCTACACTCTACACCCTACACTCTATACCCTACACTCTATACCCTACACCCTACACTCTACACTCTATACCCTACACTCTACACTCTACTCCCTACACTCTACACTCTATACCCTACACTCTACACTCTATACCCTACACTCTACTCCCTACACTCTATATTCTACACTCTACACCCTACACTCTACACCCTACACTCTATACCCTACACTCTATACCCTACACTCTTTACCCTACACTCTATACCCTACACTCTACACCCTACACTCTACACCCTACACTCTATACCCTACACTCTATACCCTACACTCTATACCCTACACTCTATACCCTACACTCTATACGCTACACTCTACACCCTACACTCTACACCCTACACTCTACACCCTACACTCTGTACCCTACACTCTATACCCTACACTCTACACTCTTTACCCTACACTCTATACCCTACACTCTATACCCTACACCCTATACCCTACACTCTATACCCTACACTCTATACCCTACACTCTATACCCTACACTCTATACCCTACACTCTACACTCTATACCCTACACTCTATAACATACACTTTATACCCTACACTCTATACCCTACACTCTATACCCTACACTCTATACCATACACTCTACACCCTACACTCTAATCCCTACACCCTACACTCTATACCCTACACTCTATACCCTACACTCTATACCCTACACTCTACACCCTACACTCTACACTCTACACCCTACACTCTATACCGTACACTCTATACCCTACACTCTATACCCTACACCCTACACTCTACACCCTACACTCTATACCCTACACTCTAAACTCTATACCCTACACTCTACACTCTATACCCTACACTCTATAACATACACTCTATACCCTACACTCTATACCCTACACTCTATACCCTACACTCTATACCATACACTCTATACCATACACTCTACACTCTATACCCTACACTCTATACACTACACTCTACACCCTACACTCTACACCCTACACTCTATACCCTACACTCTATACCCTACACTCTTTACCCTACACTCTATACCCTACACTCTACACCCTACACTCTATACCCTACACTCTATACCCTACACTCTATACCCTACACTCTATACCCTACACTCTTTACCCTACACTCTATACCCTACACTCTACACCCTACACTCTACACCCTACACTCTATACCCTACACTCTATACCCTACACTCTATACCCTACACTCTATACGCTACACTCTACACCCTACACTCTACACCCTACACTCTACACCCTACACTCTGTACCCTACACTCTATACCCTACACTCTACACTCTTTACCCTACACTCTATACCCTACACTCTATACCCTACACCCTATACCCTACACTCTATACCCTACACTCTATACCCTACACTCTATGCCCTACACTCTATACCCTACACTCTACACTCTATACCCTACACTCTATAACATACACTTTATACCCTACACTCTATACCCTACACTCTATACCATACACTCTACACCCTACACTCTAATCCCTACACCCTACACTCTATACCCTACACTCTATACCCTACACTCTATACCCTACACTCTACACCCTACACTCTACACTCTACACCCTACACTCTATACCCTACACTCTATACCCTACACTCTATACCCTACACCCTACACTCTACACCCTACACTCTATACCCTACACTCTAAACTCTATACCCTACACTCTACACTCTATACCCTACACTCTATAACATACACTCTATACCCTACACTCTATACCCTACACTCTATACCCTACACTCTATACCATACACTCTATACCATACACTCTATACTCTATACCCTACACTCTGTACCATACACTCTACACCATACACTCTATAGCATACACTCTATACCCTACACTCTACACTCTATACCCTACACTCTATACCCTACACTCTATACCCTACACTATACACTCTATACCCTACACTCTACACTTTATACCCTACTCTCTATATCCTACACTCTATACCCTACACTCTACAACCTGCACTCTATACCCTATACTCTATACCCTACACCTTACACTCTATACCCTACACTCTATACCCTACACTCTATAGCCTACACTCTATAGCCTACACTCTATAGCCTACACTCTACACTCTACTCTATACCCTACACTCTATACCCTACACTCTAATCCCTACACTCTACACTCTATACCCTACACTCTATACCCTACACTCTATACCCTACACTCTACACCCTACACTCTACACCCTACACTCTAATCCCTACACTCTAATCCCTACACTCTAATCCCTACACCCTACACTCTATACCCTACACTCTATACCCTACACTCTATACCCTACACCCTACACTCTACACTCTATACCCTACACTCTACACCTAACACTCTACACCCTACACTCTACACTCTATACCCTACACTCTACACCCTGCACTCTGTACCCTACACTCTACACTCTTTACCCTACACTCTATACCCTACATTCTATACCCTACACTCTATACCCTACACTCTAATCCCTACACTCTACACTCTATACCCTACACTCTATACCCTACACTCTATACCCTACACTCTACACCCTACACTCTACACCCTACACTCTAATCCCTACACTCTAATCCCTACACCCTACACTCTATACCCTACACTCTATACCCTACACTCTATACCCTACACTTTATACCCTACACCCTACACTCTACACCCTACACTCTATACCCTACACTCTACACCCTGCACTCTGTACCCTACACTCTACACTCTTTACCCTACACTCTATACCCTTCACTCTATACCCTACACTCTATTCCCTACACTCTATACACTAAACTCTAAACTCTATACCCTACACTCTACACTCTATACCCTACACTCTATAACATACACTCTATACCCTACACTCTATACCCTACACTCTATACCCTACACTCTATACCATACACTCTACACCATACACTCTACACCATACACTCTAGAGCATACACTCTATACCCTACACGATACACTCTATACCCTACACTCTATACCCTACACTCTATACCCTACACTATACACTCTATACCCTACACTCTACACCCTACACTCTATACCCTACACTCTACAACCTGCACTCTATACCCTACACTCTACACCCTACACTCTATACCCTACACTCTATACCCTACACTCTATACCCTACACTCTACACTCTATACCCTACACTCTATAGCCTACACTCTACACTCTATACTCTACACTCTATACCCTGCACTCTATACCCTACACTCTACACTCTATACCCTACACTCTACTCCCTACACTCTACACCCTACAGTCTATACCCTACGCTCTACACTCTATACCTTACACTCTACACTCTATACCTTACACTCTACACTCTATTCCCTACACTCTATACCCTACACTCTATACCCTACATTCTATAACCTACACTCTACACTCTTTACCCTACAATCTATACGCCACACTCTATACCCTACAGTCTATACCCTACACTCTATACCCTACACTCTACACTCTATACCATACACTCTACACTCTATACCCTACACTCTATACCCTACACTCTATACCCTACACTCTATACCCTACACCCTACACTCTATACCCTACACTCTATACCCTACACTCTACACCCTACACTCTACACCTTACACTCTATACCCTATACCCTACACTCTATACCCTACAATCTATACCCTACACTCTACACTCTATACCCTACACTCTATAGCCTACACTCCATACCCTACAGTATATACCCTACACTCTATACCCTACACTCTACACCTTACACCCTACACTCTATTCCCTACACTCTATACCCTACACTCTATACCCTACACTCTATACCCTACACTCTATACCCTACACTCTACACTCTATACCCTACACCCTACACTCTATACCCTACACGCTACACCCTATACTCTATACGCCACACTCTATACCCTACACCCTACACTCTATACCCTACACTCTACACTCTATACCCTACACTCTACACCCTACACTCTATACCCTACACCCTACACTCTACACTCTATACCCTACACTCTACACTCTACTCCCTACACTCTACACTCTATACCCTATACTCTACACTCTATACCCTACACTCTACTCCCTACACTCTATACCCTACACTCTACACCCTACACTCTACACCCTACACTCTATACCCTACACTCTATACCCTACACTCTTTACCCTACACTCTATACCCTACACTCTACACCCTACACTCTACACCCTACACTCTATACCCTACACTCTATACCCTACACTCTATACCCTACACTCTATACCCTACACTCTATACGCTACACTCTACACCCTACACTCTACACCCTACACTCTGTACCCTACACTCTATACCCTACACTCTACACTCTTTACCCTACACTCTATACCCTACACTCTATACCCTACACCCTATACCCTACACTCTATACCCTACACTCTATACCCTACACTCTATACCCTACACTCTACACTCTATACCCTACACTCTATAAGATACACTCTATACCCTACACTCTATACCCTACACTCTATACCCTACACTCTATACCATACACTACACCCTACACTCTAATCCCTACACCCTACACTCTATACCCTACACTCTATACCCTACACTCTATACCCTACACTCTACACCCTACACTCTACACTCTACACCCTACACTCTATACCCTACACTCTATACCCTACACTCTATACCCTACACCCTACACTCTACACCCTACACTCTATACCCTACACTCTACACCCTACACTCTTTACCCTACACTCTATACCCTACACTCTACACCCTACACTCTACACCCTACACTCTATACCCTACACTCTATACCCTACACTCTTTACCCTACACTCTATACCCTACACTCTACACCCTACACTCTACACCCTACACTCTATACCCTACACTCTATACCCTACACTCTATACCCTACACTCTATACCCTACACTCTATACGCTACACTCTACACCCTACACTCTACACCCTACACTCTACACCCTACACTCTGTACCCTACACTCTATACCCTACACTCTACACTCTTTACCCTACACTCTATACCCTACACTCTATACCCTACACCCTATACCCTACACTCTATACCCTACACTCTATACCCTACACTCTATACCCTACACTCTATACCCTACACTCTACACTCTATACCCTACACTCTATAACATACACTTTATACCCTACACTCTATACCCTACACTCTATACCCTACACTCTATACCATACACTCTACACCCTACACTCTAATCCCTACACCCTACACTCTATACCCTACACTCTATACCCTACACTCTATACCCTACACTCTACACCCTACACTCTACACTCTACACCCTACACTCTATACCGTACACTCTATACCCTACACTCTATACCCTACACCCTACACTCTACACCCTACACTCTATACCCTACACTCTAAACTCTATACCCTACACTCTACACTCTATACCCTACACTCTATAACATACACTCTATACCCTACACTCTATACCCTACACTCTATACCCTACACTCTATACCATACACTCTATACCATACACTCTACACTCTATACCCTACACTCTATACACTACACTCTACACCCTACACTCTACACCCTACACTCTATACCCTACACTCTATACCCTACACTCTTTACCCTACACTCTATACCCTACACTCTACACCCTACACTCTACACCCTACACTCTATACCCTACACTCTATACCCTACACTCTATACCCTACACTCTATACCCTACACTCTTTACCCTACACTCTATACCCTACACTCTACACCCTACACTCTACACCCTACACTCTATACCCTACACTCTATACCCTACACTCTATACCCTACACTCTATACCCTACACTCTATACGCTACACTCTACACCCTACACTCTACACCCTACACTCTACACCCTACACTCTGTACCCTACACTCTATACCCTACACTCTACACTCTTTACCCTACACTCTATACCCTACACTCTATACCCTACACCCTATACCCTACACTCTATACCCTACACTCTATACCCTACACTCTATGCCCTACACTCTATACCCTACACTCTACACTCTATACCCTACACTCTATAACATACACTTTATACCCTACACTCTATACCCTACACTCTATACCATACACTCTACACCCTACACTCTAATCCCTACACCCTACACTCTATACCCTACACTCTATACCCTACACTCTACACCCTACACTCTACACTCTACACCCTACACTCTATACCCTACACTCTATACCCTACACTCTATACCCTACACCCTACACTCTACACCCTACACTCTATACCCTACACTCTAAACTCTATACCCTACACTCTACACTCTATACCCTACAATCTATAACATACACTCTATACCCTACACTCTATACCCTACACTCTATACCCTACACTCTATACCATACACTCTATACCATACACTCTATACTCTATACCCTACACTCTGTACCATACACTCTACACCATACACTCTATAGCATACACTCTATACCCTACACTCTACACTCTATACCCTACACTCTATACCCTACACTCTATACCCTACACTATACACTCTATACCCTACACTCTACACTTTATACCCTACTCTCTATATCCTACACTCTATACCCTACACTCTACAACCTGCACTCTATACCCTACACTCTATACCCTACACCTTACACTCTATACCCTACACTCTATACCCTACACTCTATAGCCTACACTCTATAGCCTACACTCTATAGCCTACACTCTACACTCTACTCTATACCCTACACTCTATACCCTACACTCTAATCCCTACACTCTACACTCTATACCCTACACTCTATACCCTACACTCTATACCCTACACTCTACACCCTACACTCTACACCCTACACTCTAATCCCTACACTCTAATCCCTACACTCTAATCCCTACACCCTACACTCTATACCCTACACTCTATACCCTACACTCTATACCCTACACCCTACACTCTACACTCTATACCCTACACTCTACACCTAACACTCTACACCCTACACTCTACACTCTATACCCTACACTCTACACCCTGCACTCTGTACCCTACACTCTACACTCTTTACCCTACACTCTATACCCTACATTCTATACCCTACACTCTATACCCTACACTCTAATCCCTACACTCTACACTCTATACCCTACACTCTATACCCTACACTCTATACCCTACACTCTACACCCTACACTCTACACCCTACACTCTAATCCCTACACTCTAATCCCTACACCCTACACTCTATACCCTACACTCTATACCCTACACTCTATACCCTACACTTTATACCCTACACCCTACACTCTACACCCTACACTCTATACCCTACACTCTACACCCTGCACTCTGTACCCTACACTCTACACTCTTTACCCTACACTCTATACCCTTCACTCTATACCCTACACTCTATTCCCTACACTCTATACACTAAACTCTAAACTCTATACCCTACACTCTACACTCTATACCCTACACTCTATAACATACACTCTATACCCTACACTCTATACCCTACACTCTATACCCTACACTCTATACCCTACACTCTACACCATACACTCTACACCATACACTCTACACCATACACTCTAGAGCATACACTCTATACCCTACACGATACACTCTATACCCTACACTCTATACCCTACACTCTATACCCTACACTATACACTCTATACCCTACACTCTACACCCTACACTCTATACCCTACACTCTACAACCTGCACTCTATACCCTACACTCTACACCCTACACTCTATACCCTACACTCTATACCCTACACTCTATACCCTACACTCTACACTCTATACCCTACACTCTATAGCCTACACTCTACACTCTATACTCTACACTCTATACCCTGCACTCTATACCCTACACTCTACACTCTATACCCTACACTCTACTCCCTACACTCTACACCCTACAGTCTATACCCTACGCTCTACACTCTATACCTTACACTCTACACTCTATACCTTACACTCTACACTCTATTCCCTACACTCTATACCCTACACTCTATACCCTACATTCTATACCCTACACTCTACACTCTATACCCTACAATCTATACGCCACACTCTATACCCTACAGTCTATACCCTACACTCTATACCCTACACTCTACACTCTATACCATACACTCTACACTCTATACCCTACACTCTATACCCTACACTCTATACCCTACACTCTATACCCTACACCCTACACTCTATACCCTACACTCTATACCCTACACTCTACACCCTACACTCTACACCTTACACTCTATACCCTATACCCTACACTCTATACCCTACACTCTATACCCTACACTCTACACTCTATACCCTACACTCTATAGCCTACACTCCATACCCTACAGTATATACCCTACACTCTATACCCTACACTCTACACCTTACACCCTACACTCTATTCCCTACACTCTATACCCTACACTCTATACCCTACACTCTATACCCTACACTCTATACCCTACACTCTACACTCTATACCCTACACCCTACACTCTATACCCTACACGCTACACCCTATACTCTATACGCCACACTCTATACCCTACACCCTACACTCTATACCCTACACTCTACACTCTATACCCTACACTCTACACCCTACACTCTATACCCTACACCCTACACTCTACACTCTATACCCTACACTCTACACTCTACTCCCTACACTCTACACTCTATACCCTACACTCTACACTCTATACCCTACACTCTACTCCCTACACTCTATACCCTACACTCTACACCCTACACTCTACACCCTACACTCTATACCCTACACTCTATACCCTACACTCTTTACCCTACACTCTATACCCTACACTCTACACCCTACACTCTACACCCTACACTCTATACCCTACACTCTATACCCTACACTCTATACCCTACACTCTATACGCTACACTCTACACCCTACACTCTACACCCTACACTCTGTACCCTACACTCTATACCCTACACTCTACACTCTTTACCCTACACTCTATACCCTACACTCTATACCCTACACCCTATACCCTACACTCTATACCCTACACTCTATACCCTACACTCTATACCCTACACTCTACACTCTATACCCTACACTCTATAAGATACACTCTATACCCTACACTCTATACCCTACACTCTATACCCTACACTCTATACCATACACTCTACACCCTACACTCTAATCCCTACACCCTACACTCTATACCCTACACTCTATACCCTACACTCTATACCCTACACTCTACACCCTACACTCTACACTCTACACCCTACACTCTATACCCTACACTCTATACCCTACACTCTATACCCTACACCCTACACTCTACACCCTACACTCTATACCCTACACTCTACACCCTACACTCTTTACCCTACACTCTATACCCTACACTCTACACCCTACACTCTACACCCTACACTCTATACCCTACACTCTATACCCTACACTCTTTACCCTACACTCTATACCCTACACTCTACACCCTACACTCTACACCCTACACTCTATACCCTACACTCTATACCCTACACTCTATACCCTACACTCTATACCCTACACTCTATACGCTACACTCTACACCCTACACTCTACACCCTACACTCTACACCCTACACTCTGTACCCTACACTCTATACCCTACACTCTACACTCTTTACCCTACACTCTATACCCTACACTCTATACCCTACACCCTATACCCTACACTCTATACCCTACACTCTATACCCTACACTCTATACCCTACACTCTATACCCTACACTCTACACTCTATACCCTACACTCTATAACATACACTTTATACCCTACACTCTATACCCTACACTCTATACCCTACACTCTATACCATACACTCTACACCCTACACTCTAATCCCTACACCCTACACTCTATATTCTACACTCTATACCCTACACTCTATACCCTACACTCTACACCCTACACTCTACACTCTACACCCTACACTCTATACCGTACACTCTATACCCTACACTCTATACCCTACACCCTACACTCTACACCCTACACTCTATACCCTACACTCTAAACTCTATACCCTACACTCTATACCCTACACTCTATACCCTACACTTTATACCCTACACCCTACACTCTACACCCTACACTCTATACCCTACACTCTACACCCTGCACTCTGTACCCTACACTCTACACTCTTTACCCTACACTCTATACCCTTCACTCTATACCCTACACTCTATTCCCTACACTCTATACACTAAACTCTAAACTCTATACCCTACACTCTACACTCTATACCCTACACTCTATAACATACACTCTATACCCTACACTCTATACCCTACACTCTATACCCTACACTCTATACCCTACACTCTACACCATACACTCTACACCATACACTCTACACCATACACTCTAGAGCATACACTCTATACCCTACACGATACACTCTATACCCTACACTCTATACCCTACACTCTATACCCTACACTATACACTCTATACCCTACACTCTACACCCTACACTCTATACCCTACACTCTACAACCTGCACTCTATACCCTACACTCTACACCCTACACTCTATACCCTACACTCTATACCCTACACTCTATACCCTACACTCTACACTCTATACCCTACACTCTATAGCCTACACTCTACACTCTATACTCTACACTCTATACCCTGCACTCTATACCCTACACTCTACACTCTATACCCTACACTCTACTCCCTACACTCTACACCCTACAGTCTATACCCTACGCTCTACACTCTATACCTTACACTCTACACTCTATACCTTACACTCTACACTCTATTCCCTACACTCTATACCCTACACTCTATACCCTACATTCTATACCCTACACTCTACACTCTATACCCTACAATCTATACGCCACACTCTATACCCTACAGTCTATACCCTACACTCTATACCCTACACTCTACACTCTATACCATACACTCTACACTCTATACCCTACACTCTATACCCTACACTCTATACCCTACACTCTATACCCTACACCCTACACTCTATACCCTACACTCTATACCCTACACTCTACACCCTACACTCTACACCTTACACTCTATACCCTATACCCTACACTCTATACCCTACACTCTATACCCTACACTCTACACTCTATACCCTACACTCTATAGCCTACACTCCATACCCTACAGTATATACCCTACACTCTATACCCTACACTCTACACCTTACACCCTACACTCTATTCCCTACACTCTATACCCTACACTCTATACCCTACACTCTATACCCTACACTCTATACCCTACACTCTATACCCTACACTCTACACTCTATACCCTACACCCTACACTCTATACCCTACACGCTACACCCTATACTCTATACGCCACACTCTATACCCTACACCCTACACTCTATACCCTACACTCTACACTCTATACCCTACACTCTACACCCTACACTCTATACCCTACACCCTACACTCTACACTCTATACCCTACACTCTACACTCTACTCCCTACACTCTACACTCTATACCCTACACTCTACACTCTATACCCTACACTCTACTCCCTACACTCTATACCCTACACTCTACACCCTACACTCTACACCCTACACTCTATACCCTACACTCTATACCCTACACTCTTTACCCTACACTCTATACCCTACACTCTACACCCTACACTCTACACCCTACACTCTATACCCTACACTCTATACCCTACACTCTATACCCTACACTCTATACCCTACACTCTATACGCTACACTCTACACCCTACACTCTACACCCTACACTCTGTACCCTACACTCTATACCCTACACTCTACACTCTTTACCCTACACTCTATACCCTACACTCTATACCCTACACCCTATACCCTACACTCTATACCCTACACTCTATACCCTACACTCTATACCCTACACTCTACACTCTATACCCTACACTCTATAAGATACACTCTATACCCTACACTCTATACCCTACACTCTATACCCTACACTCTATACCATACACTCTACACCCTACACTCTAATCCCTACACCCTACACTCTATACCCTACACTCTATACCCTACACTCTATACCCTACACTCTACACCCTACACTCTACACTCTACACCCTACACTCTATACCCTACACTCTATACCCTACACTCTATACCCTACACCCTACACTCTACACCCTACACTCTATACCCTACACTCTACACCCTACACTCTTTACCCTACACTCTATACCCTACACTCTACACCCTACACTCTACACCCTACACTCTATACCCTACACTCTATACCCTACACTCTTTACCCTACACTCTATACCCTACACTCTACACCCTACACTCTACACCCTACACTCTATACCCTACACTCTATACCCTACACTCTATACCCTACACTCTATACCCTACACTCTATACGCTACACTCTACACCCTACACTCTACACCCTACACTCTACACCCTACACTCTGTACCCTACACTCTATACCCTACACTCTACACTCTTTACCCTACACTCTATACCCTACACTCTATACCCTACACCCTATACCCTACACTCTATACCCTACACTCTATACCCTACACTCTATACCCTACACTCTATACCCTACACTCTACACTCTATACCCTACACTCTATAACATACACTTTATACCCTACACTCTATACCCTACACTCTATACCCTACACTCTATACCATACACTCTACACCCTACACTCTAATCCCTACACCCTACACTCTATATTCTACACTCTATACCCTACACTCTATACCCTACACTCTACACCCTACACTCTACACTCTACACCCTACACTCTATACCGTACACTCTATACCCTACACTCTATACCCTACACCCTACACTCTACACCCTACACTCTATACCCTACACTCTAAACTCTATACCCTACACTCTACACTCTATACCCTACACTCTATAACATACACTCTATACCCTACACTCTATACCCTACACTCTATACCCTACACTCTATACCATACACTCTATACCATACACTCTACACTCTATACCCTACACTCTATACACTACACTCTACACCCTACACTCTACACCCTACACTCTATACCCTACACTCTATACCCTACACTCTTTACCCTACACTCTATACCCTACACTCTACACCCTACACTCTACACCCTACACTCTATACCCTACACTCTATACCCTACACTCTATACCCTACACTCTATACCCTACACTCTTTACCCTACACTCTATACCCTACACTCTACACCCTACACTCTACACCCTACACTCTATACCCTACACTCTATACCCTACACTCTATACCCTACACTCTATACCCTACACTCTATACGCTACACTCTACACCCTACACTCTACACCCTACACTCTACACCCTACACTCTGTACCCTACACTCTATACCCTACACTCTACACTCTTTACCCTACACTCTATACCCTACACTCTATACCCTACACCCTATACCCTACACTCTATACCCTACACTCTATACCCTACACTCTATGCCCTACACTCTATACCCTACACTCTACACTCTATACCCTACACTCTATAACATACACTTTATACCCTACACTCTATACCCTACACTCTATACCCTACACTCTATACCATACACTCTACACCCTACACTCTAATCCCTACACCCTACACTCTATACCCTACACTCTATACCCTACACTCTATACCCTACACTCTACACCCTACACTCTACACTCTACACCCTACACTCTATACCCTACACTCTATACCCTACACTCTATACCCTACACCCTACACTCTACACCCTACACTCTATACCCTACACTCTAAACTCTATACCCTACACTCTACACTCTATACCCTACACTCTATAACATACACTCTATACCCTACACTCTATACCCTACACTCTATACCCTACACTCTATACCATACACTCTATACCATACACTCTATACTCTATACCCTACACTCTGTACCATACACTCTACACCATACACTCTATAGCATACACTCTATACCCTACACTCTACACTCTATACCCTACACTCTATACCCTACACTCTATACCCTACACTATACACTCTATACCCTACACTCTACACTTTATACCCTACTCTCTATATCCTACACTCTATACCCTACACTCTACAACCTGCACTCTATACCCTACACTCTATACCCTACACCTTACACTCTATACCCTACACTCTATACCCTACACTCTATAGCCTACACTCTATAGCCTACACTCTATAGCCTACACTCTACACTCTACTCTATACCCTACACTCTATACCCTACACTCTAATCCCTACACTCTACACTCTATACCCTACACTCTATACCCTACACTCTATACCCTACACTCTACACCCTACACTCTACACCCTACACTCTAATCCCTACACTCTAATCCCTACACTCTAATCCCTACACCCTACACTCTATACCCTACACTCTATACCCTACACTCTATACCCTACACCCTACACTCTACACTCTATACCCTACACTCTACACCTAACACTCTACACCCTACACTCTACACTCTATACCCTACACTCTACACCCTGCACTCTGTACCCTACACTCTACACTCTTTACCCTACACTCTATACCCTACATTCTATACCCTACACTCTATACCCTACACTCTAATCCCTACACTCTACACTCTATACCCTACACTCTATACCCTACACTCTATACCCTACACTCTACACCCTACACTCTACACCCTACACTCTAATCCCTACACTCTTATCCCTACACCCTACACTCTATACCCTACACTCTATACCCTACACTCTATACCCTACACTTTATACCCTACACCCTACACTCTACACCCTACACTCTATACCCTACACTCTACACCCTGCACTCTGTACCCTACACTCTACACTCTTTACCCTACACTCTATACCCTTCACTCTATACCCTACACTCTATTCCCTACACTCTATACACTAAACTCTAAACTCTATACCCTACACTCTACACTCTATACCCTACACTCTATAACATACACTCTATACCCTACACTCTATACCCTACACTCTATACCCTACACTCTATACCCTACACTCTACACCATACACTCTACACCATACACTCTACACCATACACTCTAGAGCATACACTCTATACCCTACACGATACACTCTATACCCTACACTCTATACCCTACACTCTATACCCTACACTATACACTCTATACCCTACACTCTACACCCTACACTCTATACCCTACACTCTACAACCTGCACTCTATACCCTACACTCTACACCCTACACTCTATACCCTACACTCTATACCCTACACTCTATACCCTACACTCTACACTCTATACCCTACACTCTATAGCCTACACTCTACACTCTATACTCTACACTCTATACCCTGCACTCTATACCCTACACTCTACACTCTATACCCTACACTCTACTCCCTACACTCTACACCCTACAGTCTATACCCTACGCTCTACACTCTATACCTTACACTCTACACTCTATACCTTACACTCTACACTCTATTCCCTACACTCTATACCCTACACTCTATACCCTACATTCTATACCCTACACTCTACACTCTATTCCCTACAATCTATACGCCACACTCTATACCCTACAGTCTATACCCTACACTCTATACCCTACACTCTACACTCTATACCATACACTCTACACTCTATACCCTACACTCTATACCCTACACTCTATACCCTACACTCTATACCCTACACCCTACACTCTATACCCTACACTCTATACCCTACACTCTACACCCTACACTCTACACCTTACACTCTATACCCTATACCCTACACTCTATACCCTACACTCTATACCCTACACTCTACACTCTATACCCTACACTCTATAGCCTACACTCCATACCCTACAGTATATACCCTACACTCTATACCCTACACTCTACACCTTACACCCTACACTCTATTCCCTACACTCTATACCCTACACTCTATACCCTACACTCTATACCCTACACTCTATACCCTACACTCTACACTCTATACCCTACACCCTACACTCTATACCCTACACGCTACACCCTATACTCTATACGCCACACTCTATACCCTACACCCTACACTCTATACCCTACACTCTACACTCTATACCCTACACTCTACACCCTACACTCTATACCCTACACCCTACACTCTACACTCTATACCCTACACTCTACACTCTACTCCCTACACTCTACACTCTATACCCTACACTCTACACTCTATACCCTACACTCTACTCCCTACACTCTATACCCTACACTCTACACCCTACACTCTACACCCTACACTCTATACCCTACACTCTATACCCTACACTCTTTACCCTACACTCTATACCCTACACTCTACACCCTACACTCTACACCCTACACTCTATACCCTACACTCTATACCCTACACTCTATACCCTACACTCTATACCCTACACTCTATACGCTACACTCTACACCCTACACTCTACACCCTACACTCTGTACCCTACACTCTATACCCTACACTCTACACTCTTTACCCTACACTCTATACCCTACACTCTATACCCTACACCCTATACCCTACACTCTATACCCTACACTCTATACCCTACACTCTATACCCTACACTCTACACTCTATACCCTACACTCTATAAGATACACTCTATACCCTACACTCTATACCCTACACTCTATACCCTACACTCTATACCATACACTCTACACCCTACACTCTAATCCCTACACCCTACACTCTATACCCTACACTCTATACCCTACACTCTATACCCTACACTCTACACCCTACACTCTACACTCTACACCCTACACTCTATACCCTACACTCTATACCCTACACTCTATACCCTACACCCTACACTCTACACCCTACACTCTATACCCTACACTCTACACCCTACACTCTACACTCTATACCCTACCCTCTACACCCTGCACTATGTACCCTACACTCTACACTCTTTACCCTACACTCTATAACCTACACTCTATACCCTACACTCTATACCCTACACTCTATACCCTACACTCTACACTCTATACCCTACACTCTATACCCTACACTCTATACCCTACACTCTATACCCTACACTCTACACTCTATACCCTACACTCTATACCCTACACTCTATACCCTACACTCTATACCCTACACTCTACACTCTATACCCTACACTCTATACCCTACACTTTACACTCTATACCCTACACTCTACACTATATACCCTACACTCTATACCCTACACTCTGCACTCTGTACCCTACACTCTAAGCCCTACACTCTACACTCTATACCCTACACTCTATACCCTACACTCTATACCCTACACTCTACACTCTATACCATACACTCTACACCCTACACTCTATACCATACACTCTATACCCTACACTCTACACTTTATACCCTACACTCTATACCATACACTCTACACTGTATACCCTACACTCTATACCATACACTCTATACCCTACACTCTATACCCTACAATCTAATCCCTACACTCTACACTCTATACCCTCCACTCTATACCCTACACTCTACACTCTATACCCTACACTCTAGTCCCTACACTCTACACCCTACACTCTACACCCTACACTCTATACCCTACACTCTATACCCTACACTCTACACTCTATACCCTACACTCTATACCCTACACTCAACACTCTATACTCTACACTCTATACCATACACTCTATACCCTACACTCTATACCATACACTCTATACCCTACACTCTATACCCTACACTCTAAACTCTATACCCTACACTCTACACTCTATACCCTATAACATACACTCTATACCCTACACTCTATACCCTACACTCTATACCCTACACTCTATACTGTACACTCTATACCATACACTCTACACCATACACTCTACAGCATACACTCTATACCCTACACTCTACACTCTATACCCTACACTCTATACCCTACACTCTATACACTACACTCTATACACTACACTCTATACCCTACACTCTATACCATACACTCTACACCCTACACTCTACACTCTATACCCTACACTCTATAACCTACACTCTATACCCTACACTCTATACCCTACACTATACACTCTATACCTTACACTCTACACCATACACTCTATACCCTATACCCTACAATCTAAACCCTACACTCTATACCCCACACTCTATACCCTACACTCTATACCCTACACTCTACACTCTATACCCTACACTCTATACCATACACTGTATACCCTACACTCTATACCCTACACTCTATACCCTACACTCTATACCCTACACTCTATACCCTACACTCTACACCCTACACTCTATAACATACACTCTATACACTACACTCTATACCTTACACTCTACACTCTATACCCTACACTCTATAACATACACTCTATACACTACACTCTATACCCTACACTTTACACTCTACATTCTATACCCTACACTCTATACCCTACACTCTATACTCTACACTCTATAGCCTACACTCTATAGCCTACACTCTATATCCTACACCCTACACTCTATACCCTACACTCTATACCCTACACTCTACACTCTATACCCTACACTCTATACCCTACACTCTACACTCTATACCCTACACTCTATACCCTACACTCTAATCCCTACACTCTACACTCTATACCCTACACTCTATACCCTACACTCTACACTCTATACCATACACTCTATACCCTACACTCTATACCCTACACTCTACACTTTATACCCTACACTCTATACCATACACTCTATACCCTACATTCTATACCCTACACTCTATACCCTACACTATACACTCTATACCCTACACTCTACACTGTATACCATACACTCTATGCCCCACACTCTATACCCTAAACTCTACACTCTATACCCTACACTCTACACTCTATACCCTACACTCTATACCCTACACTCTATACCCTACACTTTACACTCTATACCCTACACTCTGCACTCTGTACCCTACACTCTATACCCTACACTATATACCCTACACTCTACACCCTACACTCTACACTCTATACCCTACACTCTATACCATACACTCTATACCCTACACTCTATACCCTACACTCTATACCCTACACTCTATACCCTACACCCTACACTCTATACCCTACACTCTATACCCTACACTCTATACCCTACACTCTACACCCTACACTCTACACCTTACACTCTATACCCTATACCCTACACTCTATACCCTACACTCTATACCCTACACTCTATACCCTACGCTCTATACCCTACACTCTACACTCTATACCCTACACTCTATAGCCTACACTCTATACCCTACAGTATATATACCCTACACTCTATACCCTACACTCTACACCTTACACCCTACACTCTATTCCCTACACTCTATACCCTACACTCTATACCCTACACTCTACACTCTATACCCTACACCCTACACTCTATACCCTACACTCTACACCCTATACTCTATACGCCACACTCTATACCCTACACCCTACACTCTATACCCTACACTCTACACTCTATACCCTACACTCTACACCCTACACTCTATACCCTACACTCTATACCCTACACCCTACACTCTGCACTCTATACCCTACACTCTACACTCTACTCCCTACATTCTACACTCTATACCCTACACTCTACACTCTATACCCTACACTCTACTCCCTACACTCTATACCCTACACTCTACACCCTACACTCTACACCCTACACTCCATACCCTACACTCTTTACCCTACACTCTATACCCTACACTCTATACCCTAAATTCTACACCCTACACTCTACACCCTACACTCTATACCCTACACTCTATACCCTACACTCTATACCCTACACTCTATATGCTACACTCTACACCCTACACTCTACACCCTACACTCTGTACCCTACACTCTATACCCTACACTCTACACTCTTTACCCTACACTCTATACCCTACACTCTATACCCTACACCCTATACCCTACACTCTATACCCTACACTCTATACCCTACACTCTATACCCTACACTCTAAACTCTATACCCTACACTCTACACTCTATACCCTACACTCTATAACATACACTCTATACCCTACACTCTATACCATACACTCTACACCCTACACTCTAATCCCTACACCCTACACTCTATTCCCTACACTCTATACCCTACACTCTATACCCTACACTCTACACCCTACACTCTACACTCTACACCCTACACTCTATACCCTGCACTCTATACCCTACACTCTATACCGTACACCCTACACTCTACACCCTACACTCTATACCCTACACTCTACACCCTACACTCTACACTCTATACCCTACCCTCTACACCCTGCACTCTGTACCCTACACTCTACACTCTTTACCCTACACTCTATACCCTACACTCTATACCCTACACTCTATACCCTACACTCTATACTCTACACTCTATACCCTACACTCTACACTCTATACCTTACACTCTATACCCTACACTCTATACCCTACACTCTAAACTCTATACCCTACACTCTATACCCTACACTCTATACCCTACACTCTACACTCTATACCCTACACTCTATACCCTACACTCTATACCCTACACTCTATACCCTACACTCTATACCCTACACTCTACACTCTATACCCTACACTCTATACCCTACACTCTATACCCTACACTCTATACCCTACACTCTACACTCTATACCCTACACTCTATACCCTACACTCTATACCCTACACTTTACACTCTATACCCTACACTCTACACTCTATACCCTACACTCTATACCCTACACTCTGCACTCTGTACCCTACACTCTATACCCTACACTCTACACTCTATACCCTACACTCTATACCCTACACTCTACACTCTATACCATACACTCTACACCCTACACTCTATACCATACACTCTATACCCTACACTCTACACTTTATACCCTACACTCTATACCATACACTCTACACTGTATACCCTACACTCTATACCATACACTCTATACCCTACACTCTATACCCTACAATCTAATCCCTACACTCTACACTCTACACCCTACACTCTAAACCCTACACTCTACACTCTATACCCTACACTCTAATCCCTACACTCTACACCCTACACTCTACACCCTACACTCTATACCCTACACTCTATACCCTACACTCTACACTCTATACCCTACACTCTATACCCTACACTCTACACTCTATACCCTACACTCTATACCATACACGCTATACCCTACACTCTATACCATACACTCTATACCCTACACTGTATACCCTACACTCTACACCCTACACTCTATACCTTACACTCTATACCCTACACTCTATACCCTACACTCTAAACTCTATACCCTACACTCTACACTCTATACCCTATAACATACACTCTATACCCTACACTCTATACCCTACACTCTATACCGTATACTCTACACTCTATACCCTACACTCTATACCATACACTCTACACCATACACTCTACAGCATACACTCTATACCCTACACTCTATACCCTACACTCTACACTCTATACCCTACACTCTATACCATACACGCTATACCCTACACTCTATACCCTACACTCTATACACTACACTCTATACACTACACTCTATACCCTACACTCTATACCATACACTCTACACCGTACACTCTATACCATACACTCTATACCCTACACTCTACACTCTATACCCTACACTCTATAACCTACACTCTATACCCTACACTCTATACCCTACACTATACACTCTATACCTTACACTCTACACCATACACTCTATACCCTATACCCTACAATCTATACCCTACACTCTATACCCCACACTCTATACCCTACACTCTATACCCTACACTCTACACTCTATACCCTACACTCTATACCATACACTGTATACCCTACACTCTATATCCTACACTCTATACCCTACACTCTATACCCTACACTCTATACCCTACACTCTACACTCTACACCCTACACCCTACACTCTATAACATACACTCTATACACTACACTCTATACCTTACACTCTACACTCTATACCCTACACTCTATAACATACACTCTATACACTACACTCTATACCCTACACTTTACACTCTACATTCTATACCCTACACTCTATACCCTACACTCTATACTCTACACTCTATAGCCTACACTCTATAGCCTACACTCTATAGCCTACACTCTATATCCTACACCCTACACTCTAAACCCTACACTCTAATCCCTACACTCTAATCCCTACACTCTAATCCCTACACCCTACACTCTATACCCTACACTCTATACCCTCCACTCTATACCCTACACCCTACACTCTACACTCTATACCCTACACTCTACACCTAACACTCTACACCCTACACTCTACACTCTATACCCTACACTCTACACCCTGCACTCTGTACCCTACACTCTACACTCTTTACCCTACACTCTATACCCTACATTCTATACCCTACACTCTATACCCTACACTCTAATCCCTACACTCTACACTCTATACCCTACACTCTATACCCTACACTCTATACCCTACACTCTACACCCTACACTCTACACCCTACACTCTAATCCCTACACTCTAATCCCTACACCCTACACTCTATACCCTACACTCTATACCCTACACTCTATACCCTACACTTTATACCCTACACCCTACACTCTACACCCTACACTCTATACCCTACACTCTACACCCTGCACTCTGTACCCTACACTCTACACTCTTTACCCTACACTCTATACCCTTCACTCTATACCCTACACTCTATACCCTACACTCTATACACTAAACTCTAAACTCTATACCCTACACTCTACACTCTATACCCTACACTCTATAACATACACTCTATACCCTACACTCTATACCCTACACTCTATACCCTACACTCTATACCCTACACTCTACACCATACACTCTACACCATACACTCTACACCATACACTCTAGAGCATACACTCTATACCCTACACGATACACTCTATACCCTACACTCTATACCCTACACTCTATACCCTACACTATACACTCTATACCCTACACTCTACACCCTACACTCTATACCCTACACTCTACAACCTGCACTCTATACCCTACACTCTACACCCTACACTCTATACCCTACACTCTATACCCTACACTCTATACCCTACACTCTACACTCTATACCCTACACTCTATAGCCTACACTCTACACTCTATACTCTACACTCTATACCCTGCACTCTATACCCTACACTCTACACTCTATACCCTACACTCTACTCCCTACACTCTACACCCTACAGTCTATACCCTACGCTCTACACTCTATACCTTACACTCTACACTCTATACCTTACACTCTACACTCTATTCCCTACACTCTATACCCTACACTCTATACCCTACATTCTATACCCTACACTCTACACTCTATACCCTACAATCTATACGCCACACTCTATACCCTACAGTCTATACCCTACACTCTATACCCTACACTCTACACTCTATACCATACACTCTACACTCTACACTCTATACCCTACACTCTATACCCTACACTCTATACCCTACACCCTACACTCTATACCCTACACTCTATACCCTACACTCTACACCCTACACTCTACACCTTACACTCTATACCCTATACCCTACACTCTATACCCTTCACTCTATACCCTACACTCTACACTCTATACCCTACACTCTATAGCCTACACTCCATACCCTACAGTATATACCCTACACTCTATACCCTACACTCTACACCTTACACCCTACACTCTATTCCCTACACTCTATACCCTACACTCTATACCCTACACTCTATACCCTACACTCTATACCCTACACTCTACACTCTATACCCTACACCCTACACTCTATACCCTACACGCTACACCCTATACTCTATACGCCACACTCTATACCCTACACCCTACACTCTATACCCTACACTCTACACTCTATACCCTACACTCTACACCCTACACTCTATACCCTACACCCTACACTCTACACTCTATACCCTACACTCTACACTCTACTCCCTACACTCTACACTCTATACCCTACACTCTACACTCTATACCCTACACTCTACTCCCTACACTCTATACCCTACACTCTACACCCTACACTCTACACCCTACACTCTATACCCTACACTCTATACCCTACACTCTTTACCCTACACTCTATACCCTACACTCTACACCCTACACTCTACACCCTACACTCTATACCCTACACTCTATACCCTACACTCTATACCCTACACTCTATACCCTACACTCTATACGCTACACTCTACACCCTACACTCTACACCCTACACTCTGTACCCTACACTCTATACCCTACACTCTACACTCTTTACCCTACACTCTATACCCTACACTCTATACCCTACACCCTATACCCTACACTCTATACCCTACACTCTATACCCTACACTCTATACCCTACACTCTACACTCTATACCCTACACTCTATAACATACACTCTATACCCTACACTCTTTACCCTACACTCTATACCCTACACTCTATACCATACACTCTACACCCTACACTCTAATCCCTACACCCTACACTCTATACCCTACACTCTATACCCTACACTCTATACCCTACACTCTACACCCTACACTCTACACTCTACACCCTACACTCTATACCCTACACTCTATACCCTACACTCTATACCCTACACCCTACACTCTACACCCTACACTCTATACCCTACACTCTACACCCTACACTCTACACTCTATACCCTACCCTCTACACCCTGCACTATGTACCCTACACTCTACACTCTTTACCCTACACTCTATAACCTACACTCTATACCCTACACTCTATACCCTACACTCTATACCCTACACTCTACACTCTATACCCTACACTCTATACCCTACACTCTATACCCTACACTCTATACCCTACACTCTACACTCTATACCCTACACTCTATACCCTACACTCTATACCCTACACTCTATACCCTACACTCTACACTCTATACCCTACACTCTATACCCTACACTTTACACTCTATACCCTACACTCTACACTATATACTCTACACTCTATACCCTACACTCTGCACTCTGTACCCTACACTCTAAGCCCTACACTCTACACTCTATACCCTACACTCTACACTCTATACCCTACACTCTATACCCTACACTCTATACCCTACACTCTATACCCTACACTCTACACTCTATACCCTACACTCTATACCCTACACTTTACACTCTATACCCTACACTCTACACTATATACTCTACACTCTATACCCTACACTCTACACTCTATACCATACACTCTACACCCTACACTCTACACTTTATACCCTACACTCTATACCATACACTCTACACTGTATACCCTACACTCTATACCATACACTCTATACCCTACACTCTATACCCTACAATCTAATCCCTACACTCTACACTCTATACCCTCCACTCTATACCCTACACTCTACACTCTATACCCTACACTCTAATCCCTACACTCTACACCCTACACTCTACACCCTACACTCTATACCCTACACTCTATACCCTACACTCTACACTCTATACCCTACACTCTATACCCTACACTCAACACTCTATACTCTACACTCTATACCATACACTCTATACCCTACACTCTATACCATACACTCTATACCCTACACTCTATACCCTACACTCTAAACTCTATACCCTACACTCTACACTCTATACCCTATAACATACACTCTATACCCTACACTCTATACCCTACACTCTATACCCTACACTCTATACCGTACACTCTATACCATACACTCTACACCATACACTCTACAGCATACACTCTATACCCTACACTCTACACTCTATACCCTACACTCTATACCCTACACTCTATACACTACACTCTATACACTACACTCTATACCCTACACTCTATACCATACACTCTACACCCTACACTCTACACTCTATACCCTACACTCTATAACCTACACTCTATACCCTACACTCTATACCCTACACTATACACTCTATACCTTACACTCTACACCATACACTCTATACCCTATACCCTACAATCTAAACCCTACACTCTATACCCCACACTCTATACCCTACACTCTATACCCTACACTCTACACTCTATACCCTACACTCTATACCATACACTGTATACCCTACACTCTATACCCTACACTCTATACCCTACACTCTATACCCTACACTCTATACCCTACACTCTACACCCTACACTCTATAACATACACTCTATACACTACACTCTATACCTTACACTCTACACTCTATACCCTACACTCTATAACATACACTCTATACACTACACTCTATACCCTACACTTTACACTCTACATTCTATACCCTACACTCTATACCCTACACTCTATACTCTACACTCTATAGCCTACACTCTATAGCCTACACTCTATATCCTACACCCTACACTCTATACCCTACACTCTATACCCTACACTCTACACTCTATACCCTACACTCTATACCCTACACTCTACACTCTATACCCTACACTCTATACCCTACACTCTAATCCCTACACTCTACACTCTATACCCTACACTCTATACCCTACACTCTACACTCTATACCATACACTCTATACCCTACACTCTATACCCTACACTCTACACTTTATACCCTACACTCTATACCATACACTCTATACCCTACACTCTATACCCTACACTCTATACCCTACACTATACACTCTATACCCTACACTCTACACTGTATACCATACACTCTATGCCCCACACTCTATACCCTAAACTCTACACTCTATACCCTACACTCTACACTCTATACCCTACACTCTATACCCTACACTCTATACCCTACACTTTACACTCTATACCCTACACTCTGCACTCTGTACCCTACACTCTATACCCTACACTCTATACCCTACACTCTACACCCTACACTCTATACCCTACACTCTATACCATACACTCTATACCCTACACTCTATACCCTACACTCTATACCCTACACTCTATACCCTACACTCTATACCCTACACCCTACACTCTATACCCTACACTCTATACCCTACACTCTATACCCTACACTCTACACCCTACACTCTACACCTTACACTCTATACCCTATACCCTACACTCTATACCCTACACTCTATACCCTACACTCTATACCCTACACTCTATACCCTACACTCTACACTCTATACCCTACACTCTATAGCCTACACTCTATACCCTACAGTATATATACCCTACACTCTATACCCTACACTCTACACCTTACACCCTACACTCTATTCCCTACACTCTATACCCTACACTCTATACCCTACACTCTACACTCTATACCCTACACCCTACACTCTATACCCTACACTCTACACCCTATACTCTATACGCCACACTCTATACCCTACACCCTACACTCTATACCCTACACTCTACACTCTATACACTACACTCTACACCCTACACTCTATACCCTACACTCTATACCCTACACCCTACACTCTGCACTCTATACCCTACACTCTACACTCTACTCCCTACATTCTACACTCTATACCCTACACTCTACACTCTATACCCTACACTCTACTCCCTACACTCTATACCCTACACTCTACACCCTACACTATACACCCTACACTCCATACCCTACACTCTTTACCCTACACTCTATACCCTACACTCTATACCCTAAATTCTACACCCTACACTCTACACCCTACACTCTATACCCTACACTCTATACCCTACACTCTATACCCTACACTCTATACCCTACACTCTATATGCTACACTCTACACCCTACACTCTACACCCTACACTCTGTACCCTACACTCTATACCCTACACTCTACACTCTTTACCCTACACTCTATACCCTACACTCTATACCCTACACCCTATACCCTACACTCTATACCCAACACTCTATACCCTACACTCTATACCCTACACTCTATACCCTACACTCTAAACTCTATACCCTACACTCTACACTCTATACCCTACACTCTATAACATACACTCTATACCCTACACTCTATACCATACACTCTACACCCTACACTCTAATCCCTACACCCTACACTCTATTCCCTACACTCTATACCCTACACTCTATACCCTACACTCTACACCCTACACTCTACACTCTACACCCTACACTCTATACCCTGCACTCTATACCCTACACTCTATACCGTACACCCTACACTCTACACCCTACACTCTATACCCTACACTCTACACCCTACACTCTACACTCTATACCCTACCCTCTACACCCTGCACTCTGTACCCTACACTCTACACTCTTTACCCTACACTCTATACCCTACACTCTATACCCTACACTCTATACCCTACACTCTATACCCTACACTCTATACCCTACACTCTACACTCTATACCTTACACTCTATACCCTACACTCTATACCCTACACTCTAAACTCTATACCCTACACTCTATACCCTACACTCTATACCCTACACTCTACACTCTATACCCTACACTCTAAACTCTATACCCTACACTCTATACCCTACACTCTATACCCTACACTCTACACTCTATACCCTACACTCTATACCCTACACTCTATACCCTACACTCTATACCCTACACTCTACACTCTATACCCTACACTCTATACCCTACACTCTATACCCTACACTCTATACCCTACACTCTACACTCTATACCCTACACTCTATACCCTACACTCTATACCCTACACTTTACACTCTATACCCTACACTCTACACTCTATACCCTACACTCTATACCCTACACTCTGCACTCTGTACCCTACACTCTATACCCTACACTCTACACTCTATACCCTACACTCTATACCCTACACTCTATACCCTACACTCTACACTCTATACCATACACTCTACACCCTACACTCTATACCATACACTCTATACCCTACACTCTACACTTTATACCCTACACTCTATACCATACACTCTACACTGTATACCCTACACTCTATACCATACACTCTATACCCTACACTCTATACCCTACAATCTAATCCCTACACTCTACACTCTACACCCTACACTCTAAACCCTACACTCTACACTCTATACCCTACACTCTAATCCCTACACTCTACACCCTACACTCTACACCCTACACTCTATACCCTACACTCTATACCCTACACTCTACACTCTATACCCTACACTCTATACCCTACACTCTACACTCTATACCCTACACTCTATACCATACACGCTATACCCTACACTCTATACCTTACACTCTATACCCTACACTCTATACCCTAGACTCTAAACTCTATACCCTACACTCTACACTCTATACCCTATAACATACACTCTATACCCTACACTCTATACCCTACACTCTATACCGTACACTCTACACTCTATACCCTACACTCTATACCATACACTCTACACCATACACTCTACAGCATACACTCTATACCCTACACTCTACACTCTATACCCTACACTCTATACCCTACACTCTATACACTACACTCTATACACTACACTCTATACCCTACACTCTATACCATACACTCTACACCCTACACTCTATACCATACACTCTATACCCTACACTCTACACTCTATACCCTACACTCTATAACCTACACTCTATACCCTACACTCTATACCCTACACTATACACTCTATACCTTACACTCTACACCATACACTCTATACCCTATACCCTACAATCTATACCCCACACTCTATACCCCACACTCTATACCCTACACTCTATACCCTACACTCTACACTCTATACCCTACACTCTATACCATACACTGTATACCCTACACTCTATACCCTACACTGTATACCCTACACTCTATACCCTACACTCTATACCCTACACTCTTTACCCTACACTCTATACTCTACACTCTACACTCTACACCCTACACTCTATAACATACACTCTATACACTACACTCTATACCTTACACTCTACACTCTATACCCTACACTCTATAACATACACTCTATACACTACACTCTATACCCTACACTTTACACTCTACATTCTATACCCTACACTCTATACCCTACACTCTATACTCTACACTCTATAGCCTACACTCTATAGCCTACACTCTATAGCCTACACTCTATATCCTACACCCTACACTCTATACCCTACACTCTATACCCTACACTCTACACTCTATACCCTACACTCTATACCCTACACTCTACACTCTATACCCTACACTCTAATCCTTACACTCTACACTCTATACCCTACACTCTATACCCTACACTCTACACTCTATACCATACACTCTATACCCTACACTCTATACCCTACACTCTACACCATACACTCTACACCATACACTCTACACCTTACACTCTATAGCATACACTCTATACCCTACACGATACACTCTATACCCTACACTCTATACCCTACACTATACACTCTATACCCTACACTCTGCACCCTACACTCTATACCCTACACTCTACAACCTGCACTCTATACCCTACACTCTACACCCTACACTCTATACCATACACTCTATACCCTACACTCTATACCCTACACTCTACACCCTACACTCTATACCCTACACTCTATACCCTACACCCTACACTCTACACTCTATACCCTACACTCTACACTCTACTCCCTACACTCTACACTCTATACCCTACACTCTACACTCTATACCCTACACTCTACTCCCTACACTCTATACCCTACACTCTACACCCTACACTCTACACCCTACACTCTATACCCTACACTCTATACCCTACACTCTATACCCTACACTCTATACGCTACACTCTACACCCTACACTCTGCACCCTACACTCTACACCCTACACTCTGTACCCTACACTCTATACCCTACACTCTACACTCTTTACCATACACTCTATACCCTACACTCTATACCCTACACCCTATACCCTACACTCTATACCCTACACTCTATACCCTACACTCTATACCCTACACTCTATACCCTACACTCTAAACTCTATACCCTACACTCTACACTCTATACCCTACACTCTATAACATACACTCTATACCCTACACTCTATACCCTACACTCTATACCCTACACTCTATACCATACACTCTACACTCTAACCCCACACCCTAAACTCTATACCCTACACTCTATACCCTACACACTATACCCTACACTCTACACCCTACACTCTACACCCTACACTCTATACCCTGCACTCTATACCCTACACTCTATACCCTACACCCTACACTCTACACCCTACACTCTATACCCTACACTCTACACCCTACACTCTACACTCTATACCCTACCCTCTACACCCTGCACTCTGTACCCTACACTCTACACTCTTTACCCTACACTCTATACCCTACACTCTATACCCTACACTCTATACCCTACACTCTATACCCTACACTCTACACTCTATACCTTACACTTTATACCCTACACTCTATACCCTACACTCTAAACTCTATACCCTACACTCTATACCCTACACTCTATACCCTACACTCTACACTCTATACGCTACACTCTATACCCTACACTCTATACCCTACACTCTATACCCTACACTCTACACTCTATACCCTACACTCTATACCCTACACTCTATACCCTACACTCTACACTCTATACCCTACACTCTATACCCTACACTCTATACCCTACACTTTACACTCTATACCCTACACTCTACACTATATACCCTACACTCTATACCCTACACTCTGCACTCTGTACCCTACACTCTATACTCTACACTCTACACTCTATACCCTACACTCTATACCCTACACTCTACACTCTATACCATACACTCTACACCCTACACTCTATACCATACACTCTATACCCTACACTCTACACTTTATACCCTACACTCTATACCATACACTCTACACTGTATACCCTACACTCTATACCATACACTCTATACCCTACACTCTATACCCTACAATCTAATCCCTACACTCTACACTCTATACCCTACACTCTATACCCTACACTCTACACTCTATACCCTACACTCTAATCCCTACACTCTACACCCTACACTCTACACCCTGCACTCTATACCCTACACTCTACACTCTATACCCTACACTCTATACCCTACACTCTACACTCTATACCCTACACACTATACCATACACGCTATACCCTACACTCTATACCATACACTCTATACCCTACACTTTACACCCTACACTCTATACCTTACACTCTATACCCTACACTCCATACCCTACACTCTAAACTCTATACCCTACACTCTACACTCTATACCCTATAACATACACTCTATACCCTACACTCTATACCCTACACTCTATACCGTACACTCTTCACTCTATACCCTACACTCTATACCATACACTCTACACCATACACTCTACAGCATACACTCTATACCCTACACTCTACACTCTATACCCTACACTCTATACCCTACACTCTATACACTACACTCTATACACTACACTCTATACCCTACACTCTATACCATACACTCTACACCCTACACTCTATACCCTACACTCTATACACTACACTCTATACACTACACTCTATACCCTACACTCTATACCCTACACTCTACACTCTATACCCTACACTCTATAACCTACACTCTATACCCTACACTCTATACCCTACACTATACACTCTATACCTTACACTCTACACCATACACTCTATACCCTATACCCTACAATCTATACCCTACACTCTATACCCCACACTCTATACCCTACACTCTATACCCTACACTCTACACTCTATACCCTACACTCTATACCATACACTGTATATCCTACACTCTATACCCTACACTCTATACCCTACACTCTATACCCTACACTCTATACCCTACACTCTATACCCTACACTCTACACTCTACACCCTACACTCTATAACATACACTCTATACACTACACTCTATACCTTACACTTTACACTCTATACCCTACACTCTATAACATACACTCTATACACTACACTCTATACCCTACACTTTACACTCTACATTCTATACCCTACACTCTATACCCTACACTCTATACTCTACACTCTATAGCCTACACTCTATAGCCTACACTCTATAGCCTACACTCTATATCCTACACTCTATACCCTACACTCTATACCCTACACTCTACACTCTATACCCTACACTCTATACCCTACACCCTACACTCTATACCCTACACTCTATACCCTACACTCTAATCCCTACACTCTACACTCTATACCCTACACTCTATACCCTACACTCTACACTCTATACCATACACTCTATACCCTACACTCTATACCCTACACTCTACACTTTATACCCTACAATCTATACCATACACTCTATACCCTACACTCTATACCCTACACTCTATACCCTACACTATACACTCTATACCCTACACTCTACACTGTATACCATACACTCTATGCCCCACACTCTATACCCTAAACTCTACACTCTATACCCTACACTCTACACCCTAAGCTCTATATCCTACACTCTACACTCTATACCCTACACTCTATACCATACACTCTATACCCTACACTCTATACCATACACTCTATACCCTACACTCTATACCCTACACTCTACACCCTACACTCTATACCTTACACTCTATACCCTACACTCTATACCCTACACTCTAAACTCTATACCCTACACTCTACACTCTATACCCTATAACATACACTCTATACCCTACACTCTATACCCTACACTCTATACCGTACACTCTACACTCTATACCCTACACTCTAATCCCTACACTCTACACCTTACACTCTATACCCTACACTCTATACCCTACACTCTACACTCTATACCCTACACTCTATACCCTACACTCTATAACATACACTCTATACACTACACTCTATACCCTACACTTTACACTCTACATTCTATACCCTACACTCTATACCCTACACTCTATACCGTACACTCTACACTCTATACCCTACACTCTAATCCCTACACTCTACACCTTACACTCTATACCCTACACTCTATACCCTACACTCTACACTCTATACCCTACACTCTATACCCTACACTCTATAACATACACTCTATACACTACACTCTATACCCTACACTTTACACTCTACATTCTATACCCTACACTCTATACCCTACACTCTATACTCTACACTCTATAGCCTACACTCTATAGCCTACACTCTATAGCCTACACTCTATATCCTACACCCTACACTCTATACCCTACACTCTATACCCTACACTCTACACTCTATACCCTACACTCTATACCCTACACTCTACACTCTATACCCTACACTCTATACCCTACACTCTACACTCTATACCATACACTCTATACCCTACACTCTATACCCTACACTCTACACTTTATACCCTACACTCTATACCATACACTCTATACCCTACACTCTATACCCTACACTCTATACCCTACACTATACACTCTATACCCTACACTCTACACTGTATACCATACACTCTATGCCCCACACTCTATACCCTAAACTCTACACTCTATACCCTACACTCTACACCCTAAGCTCTATACCCTACACTCTACACTCTATACCCTACACTCTATACCATACACTCTATACCCTACACTCTATACCATACACTCTATACCCTACACTCTATACCCTACACTCTACACCCTACACTCTATACCTTACACTCTATACCCTACACTCTATACCCTACACTCTAAACTCTATACCCTACACTCTACACTCTATACCCTATAACATACACTCTATACCCTACACTCTATACCCTACACTCTATACCGTACACTCTACACTCTATACCCTACACTCTATACCATACACTCTACACCATACACTCTACAGCAAACACTCTATACCCTACAATTTACACTCTATACCCTACACTCTATACCCTACACTCTATACACTACACTCTATACACTACCCTCTATACCCTACACTCTATACCATACACTCTACACCCTACACTCTATACCATACACTCTATACCCTACACTCTACACTCTATACCCTACACTCTATAACCTACACTCTATACCTTACACTCTATACCCTACACTATACACTCTATACCTTACACTCTACACCATACACTCTATACCCTATACCCTACAATCTATACCCTACACTCTATACCCCACACTCTATACCCTACACTCTATACCCTACACTCTACACTCTATACCCTACACTCTATACCATACACTGTATACCCTACACTCTATACCCTACAATCTATACCCTACACTCTATAAACTACACTCTATACCCTACACTCTACACTCTACACCCTACACTCTATAACATACACTCTATACACTACACTCTATACCTTACACTCTACACTCTATACCCTACACTCTATAACATACACTCTATACACTACACTCTATACCCTACACTTTACACTCTACATTCTATACCCTACACTCTATACCCTACACTCTATACTCTACACTCTATAGCCTACACTCTATAGCCTACACTTTATAGCCTACACTCTATATCCTACACCCTACACTCTATACCCTACACTCTATACCCTACACTCTACACTCTATACCCTACACTCTATACCCTACACCCTACGCTCTATACGCTACACTCTATACCCTACACTATACACTCTATACCCTACACTCTACACTGTATACCATACACTCTATGCCCCACACTCTATACCCTAAACTCTACACTCTATATCCTACACTCTACACCCTAAGCTCTATACCCTACACTCTATACACTACACTCTACACTCTATACCCTACACTCTATACCCTACACCCTACGCTCTATACGCTACACTCTATACCCTACACTCTACACTCTACACTGTATACCATACACTCTATGCCCCACACTCTATACCCTAAACTCTACACTCTATAACCTACACTCTACACCCTAAACTCTATACCATACACTCTATACCCTACACTCTACACTCTATACCCTACACTCTACACTCTATACCCTACACTCTATACCATACACTGTATACCCTACACTCTACACTCTATACCCTACACTCTATACCCTACACTCTACACTCTATACCCTACACTCTATACCCTACACTCTATACCATACACTCTATACCATATACTCTATACCCTACACTCTATACCCTACACTCTACACCCTACACTCTATACCCTACACTCTACACTCTATACCCTACACTCTATACCCTACACTCTATACCCTACACTCTATACCCTACACTCTACACTCTATACCCTACACTCTACACTATATACCCTACACACTATACCCTAAACTCTATACCCTACACTCTACACTCTATACCCTACACTCTACACCCTGCACTCTGTACCCTACACTCTATACCCTACACTCTACACTCTGTACCCTACACTCTATACCCTACACTCTATACCCTACACTCTATACCCTACACTCTATACCCTACACTCTATACCCTACACTCTACACTCTATACCCTACACTCTATACCATACACTCTACACCCTACACTCTATACCATACACTCTATACCCTACACTTTACACTCTATACCCTACACTCTATACCATACACTCTACACTTTATACCCTACACTCTATACCATACACACTATACCCTACACTCTATACCCTACACTCTATACCCTACACTCTATACCCTACACTCTAATCCCTACACTCTAATCCCTACACTCTAATCCCTACACTCTAATCCCTACACTCTAATCCCTACACTCTATACCCTACACTCTATACTCTACACTCTACACTCTATACCCTACACTCTAATCCCAACACTCTAATCCCTACACTCTACACTCTATACCCTACACTCTATACCCTACACTCTATACCCTACACTCTACACTCTATACCCTACACTCTATACCCTACACTCTACACTCTATACCCTACACTCTATACCCTACATTCTTTAAAATACACTCTATACCCTACACTCTACACTCTATACCATACACTTTATACCCTACACTCTATACCATACACTTTATACCCTACACTCTATACCCTACACTCCACACCCTACACTCTATACCTTACACTCTATACCCTACACTCTAAAATCTATACCCTACACTCTATACCCTACACTCTATACCCTATACCCTACACTCTATTCACTACACTCTATACCATACACGCTATACTCTATACCCTACACTCTATACCATACACTCTAAATCCTACACTCTACACCACTCTACACCCCACACTCTACACCCTACACCCTACACTCTATACCCTACACTCTACACCATACACTCTATACCCTATACCCTATACCCTACAATCTATACCCTTCACTCTATACCCTACACTCTATACCCTACACTCTATACCCTACACTCTACACTCTATACCCTACACTCTATACCATACACTGTATACCCTACACTCTATACCCTACACTCTACACTCTATATCCTACACTCTATACCCTACACTTTACACTCTACACCCTACACTCTACATTCTATACCCTACACTCTAAACTCTACACTCTATAGCCTACACTCTATACCCTACACTCTATACCCTACACTCTACACTTTATACCCTACACTCTATACCATACACTCTATACCCTACACTCTACACTTTATACCCTACACTCTATACCATACACTCTATACCCTACACTCTATACCCTACACTATACACTCTATACCCTACACTCTACACTGTATACCATACACTCTATGCCCCACACTCTCTACCCTAAACTCTACATTCTATATCCTACACTCTACACCCTAAGCTCTATACCATACTCTCTATACCCTACACTCTATACCCTACACTCTATACCCTACACTCTATACCCTACACCCTACGCTCTATACGCTACACTCTATAACCTACACTCTATACCCTACACTCTATACCTTACACTCTACACTTTATACCCTACACTCTATACCATACACTCTATACCCTACACTCTATACCCTACACTCTATACCCTACACTCTATACCCTACAGTCTATACCCTACACCCTACGCTCTATACGCTACACTCTATAACCTACACTCTATACCCTACACTCTATACCCTAAACTCTACACTCTATACCCTACACTCTACACCCTAAGCTCTATACCCTACACTCTATACCCTACACTCTATACCCTACACTCTATACCCTACACTCTATACCCTACACCCTACGCTCTATACGCTACACTCTATACCCTACACTATACACTCTATACCCTACACTCTACACTGTATACCATACACTCTATGCCCCACACTCTATACCCTAAACTCTACACTCTATACCCTACACTCTACACCCTAAGCTCTATACCCTGCACTCTATACCCTACACTCTACACTCTATACCCTACACTCTATACCCTACACCCTACGCTCTATACGCTACACTCTATACCCTACACTCTACACTCTACACTGTATACCATACACTCTATGCCCCACACTCTATACCCTAAACTCTACACTCTATACCCTACACTCTACACCCTAAACTCTATACCATACACTCTATACCCTACACTCTACACTCTATACCCTACACTCTACACTCTATACCCTACACTCTACACTCTATACCCTACACTCTATACCATACACTCTATACCCTACACTCTACACTCTATACCCTACACTCTATACCCTACACTCTATACCCTACACTCTACACTCTATACCCTACACTCTATACCCTATACTCTATACCATACACTCTATACCATATACTCTATACCCTACACTCTATACCCTACACTCTACACCCTACACTCTATACCCTACACTCTACACTCTATACCCTACACTCTATACCCTACACTCTATACCCTACACTCTATACCCTATACCCTACACTCTATACACTACACTCTATACCATACACACTATACTCTATACCCTACACTCTATACCATACACTCTAAATCCTACACTCTACACCACTCTACACCCCACACTCTACACCCTACACCCTACACTCTATACCCTACACTCTACACCATACACTCTATACCCTATACCCTACAATCTATACCCTACACTCTATACCCTACACTCTATACCCTACACTCTATACCCTACACTCTACACTCTATACCCTACACTCTATACCATACACTGTATACCCTACACTCTATACCCTACACTCTACACTCTATATCCTACACTCTATACCCTACACTTTACACTCTACACCCTACACTCTACATTCTATACCCTACACTCTAAACTCTACACTCTATAGCCTACACTCTATACCCTACACTCTATACCCTACAATTACACTTTATACCCTACACTCTATACCATACACTCTATACCCTACACTCTACACTTTATACCCTATACTCTATACCATACACTCTATACCCTACACTCTATACCCTACACTATACACTCTATACCCTACACTCTACACTGTATACCATACACTCTATGCCCCACACTCTACCATAAACTCTACATTCTATACCCTACACTCTACACCCTAAGCTCTATACCATACACTCTATACCCTACACTCTATACCCTACACTCTATACCCTACACTCTATACCCTACACCCTACGCTCTATACGCTACACTCTATAACCTACACTCTATACCCTACACTCTATACCCTACACTCTACACTTTATACCCTACACTCTATACCATACACTCTATACCCTACACTCTATACCCTACACTTTATACCCTACACTATACACTCTATACCCTACACTCTACACTGTATACCATACACTCTATGCCCCACACTCTATACCCTAAACTCTACACTCTATACCCTACACTCTACACCCTAAGCTCTATACCCTACACTCTATACCCTACACTTTATACCCTACACTCTATACCCTACACTCTATACCCTACACCCTACGCTCTATACGCTATACTCTATACCCTACACTATACACTCTATACCCTACACTCTACACTGTATACCATACACTCTATGCCCCACACTCTATACCCTAAACTCTACACTCTATACCCTACACTCTACACCCTAAACTCTATACCCTACACTCTATACCCTACACTCTATACCCTATACCCTATACCCTACAATCTATACCCTTCACTCTATACCCTACACTCTATACCCTACAGTCTATACCCTACACTCTACACTCTATACCCTACACTCTATACCATACACTGTATACCCTACACTCTATACCCTACACTCTACACTCTATATCCTACACTCTATACCCTACACTTTACACTCTACACCCTACACTCTACATTCTATACCCTACACTCTAAACTCTACACTCTATAGCCTACACTCTATACCCTACACTCTATACCCTACACTCTACACTTTATACCCTACACTCTATACCATACACTCTATACCCTACACTCTACACTTTATACCCTACACTCTATACCCTACACTCTATACCCTACACTCTATACCCTACACTATACACTCTATACCCTACACTCTACACTGTATACCATACACTCTATGCCCCACACTCTCTACCCTAAACTCTACATTCTATACCCTACACTCTACACCCTAAGCTCTATACCATACACTCTATACCCTACACTCTATACCCTACACTCTATACCCTACACTCTATACCCTACACCCTACGCTCTATACGCTACACTCTATAACCTACACTCTATACCCTACACTCTATACCTTACACTCTACACTTTATACCCTACACTCTATACCATACACTCTATACCCTACACTCTATACCCTACACTCTATACCCTACACTATACCCTACACCCTACGCTCTATACGCTACACTCTATAACCTACACTCTATACCCTACACTCTATACCCTAAACTCTACACTCTATACCCTACACTCTACACCCTAAGCTCTATACCCTACACTCTATACCCTACACTCTATACCCTACACTCTATACCCTACACTCTATACCCTACACCCTGCGCTCTATACGCTACACTCTATACCTTACACTATACACTCTATACCCTACACTCTACACTGTATACCATACACTCTATGCCCCACACTCTATACCATAAACTCTACACTCTATACCCTACACTCTACACCCTAAGCTCTATACCCTACACTCTATACCCTACACTCTACACTCTATACCCTACACTCTATACCCTACACCCTACGCTCTATACGCTACACTCTATACCCTACACTCTACACTCTACACTGTATACCATACACTCTATGCCCCACACTCTATACCCTAAACTCTACACTCTATACCCTACACTCTACACCCTAAACTTTATACCATACACTCTATACCCTACACTCTACACTCTATACCCTACACTCTACACTCTATACCCTACACTCTACACTCTATACCCTACACTCTATACCATACACTCTATACCCTACACTCTACACTCTATACCCTACACTCTATACCCTACACTCTATACCCTACACTCTACACTCTATACCCTACACTCTATACCCTACACTCTACACTCTATACCCTACACTCTATACCCTACACTCTATACCATACACTCTATACCATATACTCTATACCCTACACTCTATACCCTACACTCTACACCCTACACTCTATACCCTACACTCTACACTCTATACCCTACACTCTATACCCTACACTCTATACCCTATACCCTACACTCTATACACTACACTCTATACCATACACGCTATACTCTATACCCTACACTCTATACCATACACTCTAAATCCTACACTCTACACCACTCTACACCCCACACTCTACACCCTACACCCTACACTCTATACCCTACACTCTACACCATACACTCTATACCCTATACCCTATACCCTACAATCTATACCCTACACTCTATACCCTACACTCTATACCCTACACTCTATACCCTACACTCTACACTCTATACCCTACACTCTATACCATACACTATATACCCTACACTCTATACCCTACACTCTACAATCTATATCCTACACTCTATACCCTACACTTTACACTCTACACCCTACACTCTACATTCTATACCCTACACTCTAAACTCTACACTCTATAGCCTACACTCTATACCCTACACTCTATACCCTACACTCTACACTTTATACCCTACACTCTATACCATACACTCTATACCCTACACTCTACACTTTATACCCTACACTCTATACCATACACTCTATACCCTACACTCTATACCCTACACTATGCACTCTATACCCTACACTCTACACTGTATACCATACACTCTATGCCCCACACTCTCTACCATAAACTCTACATTCTATACCCTACACTCTACACCCTAAGCTCTATACCATACACTCTATACCCTACACTCTATACCCTACACCCTATACCCTACACCCTACGCTCTATACGTTACACTCTATAACCTACACTCTATACCCTACACTCTATACCCTACACTCTACACTTTATACCCTACACTCTATACCATACACTCTATACCCTACACTCTATACCCTACACTCTATACCCTACACTATACACTCTATACCCTACACTCTACACTGTATACCATACACTCTATGCCCCACACTCTATACCCTAAACTCTACACTCTATACCCTACACTCTACACCCTAAGCTATATACCCTACACTCTATACCCTTCACTTTATACCCTACACTCTATACCCTACACTCTATACCCTACACCCTACGCTCTATACGCTACACTCTATACCCTACACTATACACTCTATACCCTACACTCTATACCCTACACCCTACGCTCTATACGCTACACTCTATACCCTACACTATACACTCTATACCCTACACTCTACACTGTATACCATACACTCTATGCCCCACACTCTATACCCTAAACTCTACACTCTATACCCTACACTCTACACCCTAAGCTCTATACCCTACACTCTATACCCTACACTCTATACCCTATACCCTACAATCTATACCCTTCACTCTATACCCTACACTCTATACCCTACACTCTATACCCTACACTCTACACTCTATACCCTACACTCTATACCATACACTGTATACCCTACACTCTATACCCTACACTCTACACTCTATATCCTACACTCTATACCCTACACTTTACACTCTACACCCTACACTCTACATTCTATACCCTACACTCTAAACTCTACACTCTATTGCCTACACTCTATACCCTACACTCTATACCCTACACTCTACACTTTATACCCTACACTCTATACCATACACTCTATACCCTACACTCTACACTTTATACCCTACACTCTATACCATACACTCTATACCCTACACTCTATACCCTACACTATACACTCTATACCCTACACTCTACACTGTATACCATACACTCTATGCCCCACACTCTCTACCCTAAACTCTACACTCTATACCCTACACTCTACACTCTATACCCTACACTCTATACCATACACTCTATACCCTACACTCTACACTCTATACCCTACACTCTATACCCTACACTCTATACCCTACACTCTACACTCTATACCCTACACTCTATACTCTACACTCTATACCCTACACTCTATACCCTACACTCTATACCATACACTCTATACCATATACTCTATACCCTACACTCTATACCCTACACTCTACACCCTACACTCTATACCCTACACTCTACACTCTATACCCTACACTCTATACCCTACACTCTATACCCTATACCCTACACTCTATACACTACACTCTATACCATACACGCTATACTCTATACCCTACACTATATACCATACACTCTAAATCCTACACTCTACACCACTCTACACCCCACACTCTACACCCTACACCCTACACTCTATACCCTACACTCTACACCATACACTCTATACCCTATACCCTATACCCTACAATCTATACCCTTCACTCTATACCCTACACTCTATACCCTACACTCTATACCCTACACTCTACACTCTATACCCTACACTCTATACCATACACTGTATACCCTACACTCTATACCCTACACTCTACACTCTATATCCTACACTCTATACCCTACACTTTACACTCTACACCCTACACTCTACATTCTATACCCTACACTCTAAACTCTACACTCTATAGCCTACACTCTATACCCTACACTCTATACCCTACACTCTACACTTTATACCCTACACTCTATACCATACACTCTATACTCTACACTCTACACTTTATACCCTACACTCTATACCATACACTCTATACCCTACACTCTATACCCTACACTATACACTCTATACCCTACACTCTACACTGTATACCATACACTCTATGCCCCACACTCTCTACCCGAAACTCCACATTCTATACCCTACACTCTACACCCTAAGCTCTATACCATACACTCTATACCCTACACTCTATACCCTACACTCTATACCCTACACTCTATACCCTACACCCTACGCTCTATACGCTACACTCTATAACCTACACTCTATACCCTACACTCTATACCTTACACTCTACACTTTATACCCTACACTCTATACCATACACTCTATACCCTACACTCTATACCCTACACTCTATACCCTACACTCTATACCCTACACTCTATACCCTACACCCTACGCTCTATACGCTACACTCTATAACCTACACTCTATACCCTACACTCTATACCCTAAACTCTACACTCTATACCCTACACTCTACACCCTAAGCTCTATACCCTACACTCTATACCCTACACTCTATACCCTACACTCTATACCCTACACCCTACGCTCTATACGCTACACTCTATACCCTACACTATACACTCTATACCCTACACTCTACACTGTATACCATACACTCTATGCCCCACACTCTATACCCTAAACTCTACACTCTATACCCTACACTCTACACCCTAAGCTCTATACCCTACACTCTATACCCTACACTCTACACTCTATACCCTACACTCTACACTCTACACTGTATACCATACACTCTATGCCCCACACTCTATACCCTAAACTCTACACTCTATACCCTACACTCTACACCCTAAACTCTATACCATACACTCTATACCCTACACTCTACACTCTATACCCTACACTCTACACTCTATACCCTACACTCTACACTCTATACCCTACACTCTACACTCTATACCCTACACTCTATACCCTACACTCTATACCCTACACTCTACACTCTATACCCTACACTCTATACCCTACACTCTACACTCTATACCCTACACTCTATACCCTACACTCTATACCATACACTCTATACCATATACTCTATACCCTACACTCTATACCCTACACTCTACACCCTACACTCTATACCCTACACTCTACACTCTATACCCTACACTCTATACCCTACACTCTATACCCTACACTCTATACCCTATACCCTACACTCTATACACTACACTCTATACCATACACGCTATACTCTATACCCTACACTCTATACCATACACTCTAAATCCTACACTCTACACCACTCTACACCCCACACTCTACACCCTACACCCTACACTCTATACCCTACACTCTACACCATACACTCTATACCCTATACCCTATACCCTACAATCTATACCCTACACTCCTTCTGGGAACTATGGAACCACATGGGCACCAAAGACAAGAAAAACAACAACCATATCCAAAATGGCAACCTCTGGCTCCAATACTTCAGAGACCTCTATAAAGACATTCCAAAGGAAGGACTAAGCCAAGAACAGGAAAACATAATGGCGAAACTAAAAGCAATGGAGGAAAAAATCAAAAACTTCCAAAACCCGGTGGATACACCTATAACACTACAGGAAGTAACCGAGAGACTCTCCTCCATAAGATGTAGAAAAGCCGGTGGCCTAGATGGAATCCTACCAGAAATGCTGAAGTACAGCCCACCAGAAATACAGGCTGCAATGGTTAAACTCTTCAATATTGTACTGAGTGCCGGCTACTTCCCTCGTACCTGGAACCAAGGCCTCATCACACCCATCCACAAGAGTGGGGACAGGTATGACCCAGCTAACTACAGAGGCATATGCGTCAGCAGCAACCTGGGAAAACTGTTCAACAGTATCCTGAACAAGAGGATCCTCACCTTCCTCACCGAGCACAACGTCCTCAACAAGAGCCAAGCAGGGTTCATGCCGAACCACCGCACCACTGACCACATCTATACTCTGCACAGCCTCATTCAGAGACACGTCTACAATACAAAGAATGGGAAGATATACGCCTGCTTTGTGGACTTTAAAAAGGCTTTTGATTCAGTGTGGCACCCGGGCTTATTCCTGAAACTGCTGGAGAGTGGAATAGGAGGAAAGACCTACGATGTCATCAAAAGCTCCTACACCGAGAACAGCTGCAGCGTGAGTGTGAGCGGCAAAAGAACGGCTTTTTTCCAGCAGAGCCGCGGAGTAAGACAAGGCTGCAGCCTAAGCCCAACGCTCTTCAACATCTACATCAACGAGCTGGCTACCGCCCTGGAATCCTCCTCAGCACCAGGTCTCACCCTCCACGACGCCCAGGTGAAATTCCTGCTGTATGCAGATGACCTGCTGCTGCTGTCACCAACCGAGAAAGGCCTCCAGGACAACCTGAAAATCCTAGAGAAATTCAGCTCCACCTGGGCCCTACCGGTCAACCTAAAGAAAACCAACACCATGGTGTTCCAGAGGAGAAAGAGAAGATCAGACCAACACCCATCATTTATCCTCAACAACTGCGACCTCACAGGAACGGACAAATATACCTACCTGGGCCTAGAGATTCACCGGTCAGGGAACTTCAAACAAGCCATAGAGACCCTGAAAGACAAGGCCTGCAAAACCTTCTATGCCATCCGAAGGACACTCTACCATCTGAAGCCACCAGTGAGGGTCTGGCTAAAAATCTTCGACTCCATCATCGCCCCAATCCTCCTGTATGGCAGCGAAGTCTGGGGTCCTCACACCTACCCAGACTGGTCAAAGTGGGACTCCAGTCCAACAGAAATATTCCACCTGGAATTCTGCAAGCACCTTCTCCAGGTCCATCGGAGCACCTCCAACAGTGCTTGTCGGGCCGAGCTGGGCAGATTCCCTCTACACCTAACAGTTCTAAAGAGGGCGCTGTCATTCCGGGCTCACCTGCATAGGAGCAATCCAAGCTCCCACCACCATAAAGCCCTGATACATGAAGGTGAAACAGAAAAACCAGAACCCCCGGAACAGCCCAGCCAAACCCAACCGGAGCAGAACACCAATCACAACAACCTGACAAAAGCCGGAATTAGGAAGATGGCAGATGAAGGCCAGGAGAGGTATGTCAGTGACTGGAAGAATGATATCATCAGCTCACAGAAACTGACCATGTACCGGAGCCTACAGAGAGACTACAGACTGGCCCCCTACCTGGAGAAACTCCCGGACCCCAGAGACCGCCAGATCCTGAGCCGATATAGACTCAGTGCCCACAGTCTGGCCATCGAATGTGGCCGACACAGGCAGAGCTACAAGCCCAGGGAGGAAAGACTGTGCCAACACTGTGATCAGGAGGCCATAGAGGACGAAACCCACTTCCTGCTACACTGCTCCAAATACTCAGCAGTGAGGGACACTCACTTCAGGAGACTCTCACATCTCTTCCCAGACTTCATCACCATGAAGGAGGAAGAGAAAACCTATATCTTGCTGGGAGAAGAAGAGAGAGCGGTGGAGATAGCAGCGCGGTATGTGAGCGAATGTCATAGACTACGAGAAAGAGAACTATGATGCCATGGACTATAGCCCCCAACCTGGACCTGCCCCATCCACCTCCCCTATGCCATGGACTATAGCCCCCACAATGGATCTGCCCCATCCATCTCCCCTATGCCATGGACTATAGCCCCCACCCTGGATCTGCCCCATCCACCTCCCCCCACAGCTCCTACCCAACATCCCCTCAGTCCCTATCCCTATTGCCTCTATACACTTGCTTTGGCAAAACTGATGTGTATTTGGTCCTGCCAATAAAGCTTCTTTGAATCTTGAATCTTGAATCTTGAATCTTGAATCCCTACACTCTATACCCTACACTCTATACCCTACACTCTATACCCTACACTCTACACTCTATACCCTACACTCTATACCATACACTGTATACCCTACACTCTATACCCTACACTCTACACTCTATATCCTACACTCTATACCCTACACTTTACACTCTACACCCTACACTCTACATTGTATACCCTACACTCTAAACTCTACACTCTATAGCCTACACTCTATACCCTACACTCTATACCCTACACTCTACACTTTATACCCTACACTCTATACCATACACTCTATACCCTACACTCTACACTTTATACCCTACACTCTATACCATACACTCTATACCCTACACTCTATACCCTACACTATACACTCTATACCCTACACTCTACACTGTATACCGTACACTCTATGCCCCACACTCTCTACCCTAAACTCTACATTCTATACCCTACACTCTACACCCTAAGCTCTATACCATACACTCTATACCCTACACTCTATACCCTACACTCTATACCCTACACTCTATACCCTACACCCTACGCTCTATACGCTACACTCTATAACCTACACTCTATACCCTACACTCTATACCCTACACTCTATACCATACACTCTATACCCTACACTCTATACCCTACACTCTATACCCTACACTATACATTCTATACCCTACACTCTACACTGTATACCATACACTCTATGCCCCACACTCTATGCCCTAAACTCTACACTCTATACCCTACACTCTACACCCTAAGCTCTATACCCTACACTCTATACCCTACACTTTATACCCTACACTCTATACCCTACACTCTATACCCTACACCCTACGCTCTATACGCTACACTCTATACCCTACACTATACACTCTATACCTTACACAATACACTGTATACCATACACTCTATGCCCCACACTCTATACCCTAAACTCTACACTCTATACCCTACACTCTACACCCTAAACTCTATACCCTACACTCTATACCCTACACTCTACACTCTATACCCTACACTCTATACCCTACACCCTACGCTCTATACGCTACACTCTATACCCTTCACTCTACACTCTACACTGTATACCATACACTCTATGCCCCACACTCTATACCCTAAACTCTACACTCTATACCCTACACTCTACACCCTAAACTCTATACCATACACTCTATACCCTACACTCTACACTCTATACCCTACACTCTACACTCTATACCCTACACTCTACACTCTATACCCTACACTCTATACCATACACTCTATACCCTACACTCTACACTCTATACCCTACACTCTATACCCTACACTCTATACCCTACACTCTACACTCTATACCCTACACTCTATACCCTACACTCTACACTCTATACCCTACACTCTATAAACTACACTCTATACCATACACTCTATACCATATACGCTATACCCTACACTCTATACCCTACACTCTACACCCTACACTCTATACCCTACACTCTACACTCTATACCCTACACTCTATACCCTACACTCTATACTCTACACTCTATACCCTACACTCTATACCCTACACTCTACACTCTATACCCTACACTCTACACTATATACCCTACACACTATACCCTAAACTCTATACCCTACACTCTACACTCTATACCCTACACTCTACACCCTGCAATCTGTACCCTACACTCTACACTCTGTACCCTACACTCTATACCCTACACTCTATACCCTACACTCTATACCCTACACTCTATACCCTACACTCTACACTCTATACCCTACACTCTATACCATACACTCTACACCCTACACTCTATACCATACACTCTATACCCTACACTTTACACTCTATACCCTGCACTCTATACCATACACTCTACACTTTATACCCTACACTCTATACCATACACACTATACCCTACACTCTATACCCTACACTCTATACCCTACACTCTATACCCTACACTCTAATCCCTACACTCTAATCCCTACACTCTAATCCCTACACTCTAATCCCTACACTCTATTCCCTACACTCTATACTCTACACTCTACACTCTATACCCTACACTCTAATCCCTACACTCTAATCCCTACACTCTACACTCTATACCCTACACTCTATACCCTACACTCTATACCCTACACTCTACACTCTATACCCTACACTCTATACCCTACACTCTACACTCTATACCCTACACTCTATACCCTACACTCTATAAAATACACTCTATACCCTATACTCTACACTCTATACCATACACTCTATACCCTACACTCTATACCATACACTCTATACCCTACACTCTATACCCTACACTCCACACCCTACACTCTATACCTTACACTCTATACCCTACACTCTAAAATCTATACCCTACACTCTATACCCTACACTCTATACCCTATACCCTACACTCTATACACTACACTCTATACCATACACGCTATACTCTATACCCTACACTCTATACCCTACACTCTATACCCTACACTCTATACCCTACACTCTAATCCCTACACTCTAATCCCTACACTCTAATCCCTACACTCTATACCCTACACTCTATACTCTACACTCTACACTCTATACCCTACACTCTAATCCCTACACTCTAATCCCTACACTCTACACTCTATACCCTACACTCTATACCCTACACTCTATACCCTACACTCTACACTCTATACCCTACACTCTATACCCTACACTCTACACTCTATACCCTACACTCTATACCCTACACTCTATAAAATACACTCTATACCCTACACTCTACACTCTATACCATACACTCTATACCCTACACTCTATACCATACACTCTATACCCTACACTCTATACCCTACACTCCACACCCTACACTCTATACCTTACACTCTATACCCTACACTCTAAAATCTATACCCTACACTCTATACCCTACACTCTATACCCTATACCCTACACTCTATACACTACACTCTATACCATACACGCTATACTCTATACCCTACACTCTATACCATACACTCTACATCCTACACTCTACACCACTCTACACCCCACACTCTACACCCTACACCCTACACTCTATACCCTACACTCCACACCATACACTCTATACCCTATACCCTATACCCTACATTCTATACCCTACACTCTATACCCTACACTCTATACCCTACACTCTATACCCTACACTCTACACTCTATACCCTACACTCTATACCATACACTGTATACCCTACACTCTATACCCTACACTCTACACTCTATATCCTACACTCTATACCCTACACTTTACACTCTACACCCTACACTCTACATTCTATACCCTACACTCTAAACTCTACACTCTATAGCCTACACTCTATACCCTACACTCTATACCCTACACTCTACACTTTATACCCTACACTCTATACCATACACTCTATACCCTACACTCTACACTTTATACCCTACACTCTATACCATACACTCTATACCCTACACTCTATACCCTACACTATACACTCTATACCCTACACTCTACACTGTATACCATACACTCTATGCCCCACACTCTCTACCCTAAACTCTACATTCTATACCCTACACTCTACACCCTAAGCTCTATACCATACACTCTATACCCTACACTCTATACCCTACACTCTATACCCTACACTCTATACCCTACACCCTACGCTCTATACGCTACACTCTATAACCTACACTCTATACCCTACACTCTATACCCTACACTCTATACCCTACACTCTATACCATACACTCTATACCCTACACTCTATACCCTACACTCTATACCCTACACTATACACTCTATACCCTACACTCTACATTGTATACCATACACTCTATGCCCCACACTCTATGCCCTAAACTCTACACTCTATACCCTACACTCTACACCCTAAGCTCTATACCCTACACTCTATACCCTACACTTTATACCCTACACTCTATACCCTACACTCTATACCCTACACTCTATACCCTACACTTTATACCCTACACTCTATACCCTACACTCTATACCCTACACCCTACGCTCTATACGCTACACTCTATACCCTACACTATACACTCTATACCTTACACAATACACTGTATACCATACACTCTATGCCCCACACTCTATACCCTAAACTCTACACTCTATACCCTACACTCTACACCCTAAACTCTATACCCTACACTCTATACCCTACACTCTACACTCTATACCCTACACTCTATACCCTACACCCTACGCTCTATACGCTACACTCTATACCCTTCACTCTACACTCTACACTGTATACCATACACTCTATGCCCCACACTCTATACCCTAAACTCTACACTCTATACCCTACACTCTACACCCTAAACTCTATAACATACACTCTATACCCTACACTCTACACTCTATACCCTACACTCTATACCATACACTCTATACCCTACACTCTACACTCTATACCCTACACTCTATACCCTACACTCTATACCCTACACTCTACACTCTATACCCTACACTCTATACCCTACACTCTACACTCTATACCCTACACTCTATACCCTACACTCTATACCATACACTCTATACCATATACGCTATACCCTACACTCTATACCCTACACTCTACACCCTACACTCTATACCCTACACTCTACACTCTATACCCTACACTCTATACCCTACACTCTATACTCTACACTCTATACCCTACACTCTATACCCTACACTCTACACTCTATACCCTACACTCTACACTATATACCCTACACACTATACCCTAAACTCTATACCCTACACTCTACACTCTATACCCTACACTCTACACCCTGCAATCTGTACCCTACACTCTATACCCTACACTCTACACTCTGTACCCTACACTCTATACCCTACACTCTATACCCTACACTCTATACCCTACACTCTATACCCTACACTCTACACTCTATACCCTACACTCTATACCATACACTCTACACCCTACACTCTATACCATACACTCTATACCCTACACTTTACACTCTATACCCTGCACTCTATACCATACACTCTACACTTTATACCCTACACTCTATACCATACACACTATACCCTACACTCTATACCCTACACTCTATACCGTACACTCTATACCCTACACTCTAATCCCTACACTCTAATCCCTACACTCTAATCCCTACACTCTAATCCCTACACTCTAATCCCTACACTCTATACCCTACACTCTATACTCTACACTCTACACTCTATACCCTACACTCTAATCCCTACACTCTAATCCCTACACTCTACACTCTATACCCTACACTCTATACCCTACACTCTATACCCTACACTCTAAACTCTATACCCTACACTCTATACCCTACACTCTACACTCTATACCCTACACTCTATACCCTACACTCTATAAAATACACTCTATACCCTACACTCTACACTCTATACCATACACTCTATACCCTACACTCTATACCATACACTCTATACCCTACACTCTATACCCTACACTCCACACCCTACACTCCATACCTTACACTCTATACCCTACACTCTAAAATCTATACCCTACACTCTATACCCTACACTCTATACCCTATACCCTACACTCTATACACTACACTCTATACCATACACGCTATACTCTATACCCTACACTCTATACCCTACACTCTATACCCTACACTCTATACCCTACACTCTAATCCCTACACTCTAATCCCTACACTCTAATCCCTACACTCTAATCCCTACACTCTAATCCCTACACTCTATACCCTACACTCTATACTCTACACTCTACACTCTATACCCTACACTGTAATCCCTACACTCTAATCCCTACACTCTACACTCTATACCCTACACTCTATACCCTACACTCTATACCCTACACTCTACACTCTATACCCTACACTCTATACCCTACACTCTACACTCTATACCCTACACTCTATACCCTACACTCTATAAAATACACTCTATACCCTACACTCTACACTCTATACCATACACTCTATACCCTACACTCTATACCATACACTCTATACCCTACACTCTATACCCTACACTCCACACCCTACACTCTATACCTTACACTCTATACCCTACACTCTAAAATCTATACCCTACACTCTATACCCTACACTCTATACCCTATACCCTACACTCTATACACTACACTCTATACCATACACGCTATACTCTATACCCTACACTCTATACCATACACTCTACATCCTACACTCTACACCACTCTACACCCCACACTCTACACCCTACACCCTACACTCTATACCCTACACTCCACACCATACACTCTATACCCTATACCCTATACCCTACATTCTATACCCTACACTCTATACCCTACACTCTATACCCTACACTCTATACCCTACACTCTACACTCTATACCCTACACTCTATACCATACACTGTATACCCTACACTCTATACCCTACACTCTACACTCTATATCCTACACTCTATACCCTACACTTTACACTCTACACCCTACACTCTACATTCTATACCCTACACTCTAAACTCTACACTCTATAGCCTACACTCTATACCCTACACTCTATACCCTACACTCAACACTTTATACCCTACACTCTATACCATACACTCTATACCCTACACTCTACACTCTATACCCTACACTCTATACCCTACACTATACACTCTATACCCTACACTCTACACTGTATACCATACACTCTATGCCCCACACTCTCTACCCTAAACTCTACATTCTATACCCTACACTCTACACCCTAAGCTCTATACCATACACTCTATACCCTACACTCTATACCCTACACTCTATACCCTACACTCTATACCCTACACCCTACGCTCTATACGCTACACTCTATAACCTACACTCTATACCCTACACTCTATACTCTACACTCTACATTTTATACCCTACACTCTATACCATACACTCTATACCCTACACTCTATACCCTACACTCTATACCCTACACTCTATACCCTACACCCTACGCTCTATACGCTACACTCTATAACCTACACTCTATACCCTACACTCTATACCCTAAACTCTACACTCTATACACTACACTCTACACCCTAAGCTCTATACCCTACACTCTATACCCTACACTCTATACCCTACACCCTACGCTCTATACGCTACACTCTATACCCTACACTATACACTCTATACCCTACACTCTACACTGTATACCATACACTCTATGCCCCACACTCTATACCCTAAACTCTACACTCTATACCCTACACTCTACACCCTAAGCTCTATACCCTACACTCTATACCCTACACTCTACACTCTATACCCTACACTCTACACTCTACACTGTATACCATACACTCTATGCCCCACACTCTATACCCTAAAATCTACACTCTATACCCTACACTCTACACCCTAAACTCTATACCATACACTCTATACCCTACACTCTACACTCTATACCCTACACTCTACACTCTATACCCTACACTCTACACTCTATACCCTACACTCTATACCCTACACTCTATACCCTACACTCTACACTCTATACCCTACACTCTATACCCTACACTCTATACCCTACACTCTACACTCTATACCCTACACTCTATACCCTACACTCTACACTCTATACCCTACACTCTATACCCTACACTCTATACCATACACTCTATACCATATACTCTATACCCTACACTCTATACCCTACACTCTACACCCTACACTCTATACCCTACACTCTACACTCTATACCCTACACTCTATACCCTACACTCTATACCCTACACTCTATACCCTATACCCTACACTCTATACACTACACTCTATACCATACACGCTATACTCTATACCCTACACTCTATACCATACACTCTAAATCCTACACTCTACACCACTCTACACCCCACACTCTACACCCTACACCCTACACTCTATACCCTACACTCTACACCATACACTCTATACCCTATACCCTATACCCTACAATCTATACCCTACACTCTATACCCTACACTCTATACCCTACACTCTATACCCTACACTCTACACCCTACACTCTATACCATACACTGTATACCCTACACTCTATACCCTACACTCTACACTCTATATCCTACACTCTATACCCTACACTTTACACTCTACACCCTACACTCTACATTCTATACCCTACACTCTAAACTCTACACTCTATAGCCTACACTCTATACCCTACACTCTATACCCTACACTCTACACTTTATACCCTACACTCTATACCATACACTCTATACCCTACACTCTACACTTTATACCCTACACTCTATACCATACACTCTATACCCTACACTCTATACCCTACACTATACACTCTATACCCTACACTCTACACTGTATACCGTACACTCTATGCCCCACACTCTCTACCCTAAACTCTACATTCTATACCCTACACTCTACACCCTAAGCTCTATACCATACACTCTATACCCTACACTCTATACCCTACACTCTATACCCTACACCCTACGCTCTATACGCTACACTCTATAACCTACACTCTATACCCTACACTCTATACCCTACACTCTATACCCTACACTCTATACCATACACTCTATACCCTACACTCTATACCCTACACTCTATACCCTACACTATACACTCTATACCCTACACTCTACACTGTATACCATACACTCTATGCCCCACACTCTATGCCCTAAACTCTACACTCTATACCCTACACTATACACCCTAAGCTCTATACCCTACACTCTATACCCTACACTTTATACCCTACACTCTATACCCTACACTCTATACCCTACACCCTACGCTCTATACGCTACACTCTATACCCTACACTATACACTCTATACCTTACACAATACACTGTATACCATACACTCTATGCCCCACACTCTATACCCTACACTCTACACTCTATACCCTACACTCTATACCCTACACCCTACGCTCTATACGCTACACTCTATACCCTTCACTCTACACTCTACACTGTATACCATACACTCTATGCCCCACACTCTATACCCTAAACTCTACACTCTATACCCTACACTCTACACCCTAAACTCTATACCATACACTCTATACCCTACACTCTACACTCTATACCCTACACTCTACACTCTATACCCTACACTCTACACTCTATACCCTACACTCTATACCATACACTCTATACCCTACACTCTACACTCTATACCCTACACTCTATACCCTACACTCTATACCCTACACTCTACACTCTATACCCTACACTCTATACCCTACACTCTACACTCTATACCCTACACTCTATACCCTACACTCTATACCATACACTCTATACCATATACGCTATACCCTACACTCTATACCCTACACTCTACACCCTACACTCTATACCCTACACTCTACACTCTATACCCTACACTCTATACCCTACACTCTATACTCTACACTCTATACCCTACACTCTATACCCTACACTCTACACTCTATACCCTACACTCTACACTATATACCCTACACACTATACCCTAAACTCTATACCCTACACTCTACACTCTATACCCTACACTCTACACCCTGCAATCTGTACCCTACACTCTATACCCTACACTCTACACTCTGTACCCTACACTCTATACCCTACACTCTATACCCTACACTCTATACCCTACACTCTATACCCTACACTCTACACTCTATACCCTACACTCTATACCATACATTCTACACCCTACACTCTATACCATACACTCTATACCCTACACTTTACACTCTATACCCTGCACTCTATACCATACACTCTACACTTTATACCCTACACTCTATACCATACACACTATACCCTACACTCTATACCCTACACTCTATACCCTACACTCTATACCCTACACTCTAATCCCTACACTCTAATCCCTACACTCTAATCCCTACACTCTATACCCTACACTCTATACTCTACACTCTACACTCTATACCCTACACTCTAATCCCTACACTCTAATCCCTACACTCTACACTCTATACCCTACACTCTATACCCTACACTCTATACCCTACACTCTACACTCTATACCCTACACTCTATACCCTACACTCTACACTCTATACCATACACTCTATACCCTACACTCTATACCATACACTCTATACCCTACACTCTATACCCTACACTCCACACCCTACACTCTATACCTTACACTCTATACCCTACACTCTAAAATCTATACCCTACACTCTATACCCTACACCCTACACTCTATACACTACACTCTATACCATACACGCTATACTCTATACCCTACACTCTATACCATACACTCTACATCCTACACTCTACACCACTCTACACCCCACACTCTACACCCTACACCCTACACTCTATACCCTACACTCCACACCATACACTCTATACCCTATACCCTATACCCTACATTCTATACCCTACACTCTATACCCTACACTCTATACCCTACACTCTATACCCTACACTCTACACTCTATACCCTACACTCTATACCATACACTGTATACCATACACTCTATACCCTACACTCTACACTCTATATCCTACACTCTATACCCTACACTTTACACTCTACACCCTACACTCTACATTCTATACCCTACACTCTAAACTCTACACTCTATAGCCTACACTCTATACCCTACACTCTATACCCTACACTCTACACTTTATACCCTACACTCTATACCATACACTCTATACCCTACACTCTACACTTTATACCCTACACTCTATACCATACACTCTATACCCTACACTCTATACCCTACACTATACACTCTATACCCTACACTCTACACTGTATACCATACACTCTATGCCCCACACTCTCTACCCTAAACTCTACATTCTATACCCTACACTCTACACCCTAAGCTCTATACCATACACTCTATACCCTACACTCTATACCCTACACTCTATACCCTACACTCTATACCCTACACCCTACGCTCTATACGCTACACTCTATAACCTACACTCTATACCCTACACTCTATACTCTACACTCTACATTTTATACCCTACACTCTATACCATACACTCTATACCCTACACTCTATACCCTACACCCTACGCTCTATACGCTACACTCTATAACCTACACTCTATACCCTACACTCTATACCCTAAACTCTACACTCTATACACTACACTCTACACCCTAAGCTCTATACCCTACACTCTATACCCTACACTCTATACCCTACACTCTATACCCTACACCCTACGCTCTATACGCTACACTCTATACCCTACACTATACACTCTATACCCTACACTCTACACTGTATACCATACACTCTATGCCCCACACTCTATACCCTAAACTCTACACTCTATACACTACACTCTACACCCTAAGCTCTATACCCTACACTCTATACCCTACACTCTACACTCTATACCCTACACTCTATACCCTACACCCTACGCTCTATACGCTACACTCTATACCCTACACTATACACTCTATACCCTACACTCTACACTGTATACCATACACTCTATGCCCCACACTCTATACCCTAAACTCTACACTCTATACCCTACACTCTACACCCTAAGCTCTATACCCTACACTCTATACCCTACACTCTACACTCTATACCCTACACTCTACACTCTACACTGTATACCATACACTCTATGCCCCACACTCTATACCCTAAAATCTACACTCTATACCCTACACTCTACACCCTAAACTCTATACCATACACTCTATACCCTACACTCTACACTCTATACCCTACACTCTACACTCTATACCCTACACTCTACACTCTATACCCTACACTCTATACCCTACACTCTATACCCTACACTCTACACTCTATACCCTACACTCTATACCCTACACTCTATACCCTACACTCTACACTCTATACCCTACACTCTATACCCTACACTCTACACTCTATACCCTACACTCTATACCCTACACTCTATACCATACACTCTATACCATATACTCTATACCCTACACTCTATACCCTACACTCTACACCCTACACTCTATACCCTACACTCTACACTCTATACCCTACACTCTATACCCTACACTCTATACCCTACACTCTATACCCTATACCCTACACTCTATACACTACACTCTATACCATACACGCTATACTCTATACCCTACACTCTATACCATACACTCTAAATCCTACACTCTACACCACTCTACACACCACACTCTACACCCTACAACCTACACTCTATACCCTACACTCTACACCATACACTCTATACCCTATACCCTACAATCTATACCCTACACTCTATACCCTACACTCTATACCCTACACTCTATACCCTACACTCTACACTCTATACCCTACACTCTATACCCTACACTCTACACTCTATACCCTACACTCTATACCCTACACTCTATAAAATACACTCTATACCCTACACTCTACACTCTATACCATACACTCTATACCCTACACTCTATACCATACACTCTATACCCTACACTCTATACCCTACACTCCACACCCTACACTCTATACCTTACACTCTATACCCTACACTCTAAAATCTATACCCTACACTCTATACCCTACACTCTATACCCTATACCCTACACTCTATACACTACACTCTATACCATACACGCTATACTCTATACCCTACACTCTATACCATACACTCTACATCCTACACTCTACACCACTCTACACCCCACACTCTACACCCTACACCCTACACTCTATACCCTACACTCCACACCATACACTCTATACCCTATACCCTATACCCTACATTCTATACCCTACACTCTATACCCTACACTCTATACCCTACACTCTATACCCTACACTCTACACTCTATACCCTACACTCTATACCATACACTGTATACCCTACACTCTATACCCTACACTCTACACTCTATATCCTACACTCTATACCCTACACTTTACACTCTACACCCTACACTCTACATTCTATACCCTACACTCTAAACTCTACACTCTATAGCCTACACTCTATACCCTACACTCTATACCCTACACTCTACACTTTATACCCTACACTCTATACCATACACTCTATACCCTACACTCTACACTTTATACCCTACACTCTATACCATACACTCTATACCCTACACTCTATACCCTACACTATACACTCTATACCCTACACTCTACACTGTATACCATACACTCTATGCCCCACACTCTCTACCCTAAACTCTACATTCTATACCCTACACTCTACACCCTAAGCTCTATACCATACACTCTATACCCTACACTCTATACCCTACACTCTATACCCTACACTCTATACCCTACACCCTACGCTCTATACGCTACACTCTATAACCTACACTCTATACCCTACACTCTATACTCTACACTCTACATTTTATACCCTACACTCTATACCATACACTCTATACCCTACACTCTATACCCTACACTCTATACCCTACACTCTATACCCTACACCCTACGCTCTATACGCTACACTCTATAACCTACACTCTATACCCTACACTCTATACCCTAAACTCTACACTCTATACACTACACTCTACACCCTAAGCTCTATACCCTACACTCTATACCCTACACTCTATACCCTACACCCTACGCTCTATACGCTACACTCTATACCCTACACTATACACTCTATACCCTACACTCTACACTGTTAACCATACACTCTATGCCCCACACTCTATACCCTAAACTCTACACTCTATACCCTACACTCTACACCCTAAGCTCTATACCCTACACTCTATACCCTACACTCTACACTCTATACCCTACACTCTACACTCTACACTGTATACCATACACTCTATGCCCCACACTCTATACCCTAAAATCTACACTCTATACCCTACACTCTACACCCTAAACTCTATACCATACACTCTATACCCTACACTCTACACTCTATACCCTACACTCTACACTCTATACCCTACACTCTACACTCTATACCCTACACTCTATACCCTACACTCTATACCCTACACTCTACACTCTATACCCTACACTCTATACCCTACACTCTATACCCTACACTCTACACTCTATACCCTACACTCTATACCCTACACTCTACACTCTATACCCTACACTCTATACCCTACACTCTATACCATACACTCTATACCATATACTCTATACCCTACACTCTATACCCTACACTCTACACCCTACACTCTATACCCTACACTCTACACTCTATACCCTACACTCTATACCCTACACTCTATACCCTACACTCTATACCCTATACCCTACACTCTATACACTACACTCTATACCATACACGCTATACTCTATACCCTACACTCTATACCATACACTCTAAATCCTACACTCTACACCACTCTACACCCCACACTCTACACCCTACACCCTACACTCTATACCCTACACTCTACACCATACACTCTATACCCTATACCCTATACCCTACAATCTATACCCTACACTCTATACCCTACACTCTATACCCTACACTCTATACCCTACACTCTACACTCTATACCCTACACTCTATACCATACACTGTATACCCTACACTCTATACCCTACACTCTACACTCTATATCCTACACTCTATACCCTACACTTTACACTCTACACCCTACACTCTACATTCTATACCCTACACTCTAAACTCTACACTCTATAGCCTACACTCTATACCCTACACTCTATACCCTACACTCTACACTTTATACCCTACACTCTATACCATACACTCTATACCCTACACTCTACACTTTATACCCTACACTCTATACCATACACTCTATACCCTACACTCTATACCCTACACTATACACTCTATACCCTACACTCTACACTGTATACCGTACACTCTATGCCCCACACTCTCTACCCTAAACTCTACATTCTATACCCTACACTCTACACCCTAAGCTCTATACCATACACTCTATACCCTACACTCTATACCCTACACTCTATACCCTACACCCTACGCTCTATACGCTACACTCTATAACCTACACTCTATACCCTACACTCTATACCCTACACTCTATACCCTACACTCTATACCATACACTCTATACCCTACACTCTATACCCTACACTCTATACCCTACACTATACACTCTATACCCTACAATCTACACTGTATACCATACACTCTATGCCCCACACTCTATGCCCTAAACTCTACACTCTATACCCTACACTATACACCCTAAGCTCTATACCCTACACTCTATACCCTACACTTTATACCCTACACTCTATACCCTACACTCTATACCCTACACCCTACGCTCTATACGCTACACTCTATACCCTACACTATACACTCTATACCTTACACAATACACTGTATACCATACACTCTATGCCCCACACTCTATACCCTACACTCTACACTCTATACCCTACACTCTATACCCTACACCCTACGCTCTATACGCTACACTCTATACCCTTCACTCTACACTCTACACTGTATACCATACACTCTATGCCCCACACTCTATACCCTAAACTCTACACTCTATACCCTACACTCTACACCCTAAACTCTATACCATACACTCTATACCCTACACTCTACACTCTATACCCTACACTCTACACTCTATACCCTACACTCTACACTCTATACCCTACACTCTATACCATACACTCTATACCCTACACTCTACACTCTATACCCTACACTCTATACCCTACACTCTATACCCTACACTCTACACTCTATACCCTACACTCTATACCCTACACTCTACACTCTATACCCTACACTCTATACCCTACACTCTATACCATACACTCTATACCATATACGCTATACCCTACACTCTATACCCTACACTCTACACCCTACACTCTATACCCTACACTCTACACTCTATACCCTACACTCTATACCCTACACTCTATACTCTACACTCTATACCCTACACTCTATACCCTACACTCTACACTCTATACCCTACACTCTACACTATATACCCTACACACTATACCCTAAACTCTATACCCTACACTCTACACTCTATACCCTACACTCTACACCCTGCAATCTGTACCCTACACTCTATACCCTACACTCTACACTCTGTACCCTACACTCTATACCCTACACTCTATACCCTACACTCTATACCCTACACTCTATACCCTACACTCTACACTCTATACCCTACACTCTATACCATACATTCTACACCCTACACTCTATACCATACACTCTATACCCTACACTTTACACTCTATACCCTGCACTCTATACCATACACTCTACACTTTATACCCTACACTCTATACCATACACACTATACCCTACACTCTATACCCTACACTCTATACCCTACACTCTATACCCTACACTCTAATCCCTACACTCTAATCCCTACACTCTAATCCCTACACTCTATACCCTACACTCTATACTCTACACTCTACACTCTATACCCTACACTCTAATCCCTACACTCTAATCCCTACACTCTACACTCTATACCCTACACTCTATACCCTACACTCTATACCCTACACTCTACACTCTATACCCTACACTCTATACCCTACACTCTACACTCTATACCATACACTCTATACCCTACACTCTATACCATACACTCTATACCCTACACTCTATACCCTACACTCCACACCCTACACTCTATACCTTACACTCTATACCCTACACTCTAAAATCTATACCCTACACTCTATACCCTACACTCTATACCCTATACCCTACACTCTATACACTACACTCTATACCATACACGCTATACTCTATACCCTACACTCTATACCATACACTCTACATCCTACACTCTACACCACTCTACACCCCACACTCTACACCCTACACCCTACACTCTATACCCTACACTCCACACCATACACTCTATACCCTATACCCTATACCCTACATTCTATACCCTACACTCTATACCCTACACTCTATACCCTACACTCTATACCCTACACTCTACACTCTATACCCTACACTCTATACCATACACTGTATACCATACACTCTATACCCTACACTCTACACTCTATATCCTACACTCTATACCCTACACTTTACACTCTACACCCTACACTCTACATTCTATACCCTACACTCTAAACTCTACACTCTATAGCCTACACTCTATACCCTACACTCTATACCCTACACTCTACACTTTATACCCTACACTCTATACCATACACTCTATACCCTACACTCTACACTTTATACCCTACACTCTATACCATACACTCTATACCCTACACTCTATACCCTACACTATACACTCTATACCCTACACTCTACACTGTATACCATACACTCTATGCCCCACACTCTCTACCCTAAACTCTACATTCTATACCCTACACTCTACACCCTAAGCTCTATACCATACACTCTATACCCTACACTCTATACCCTACACTCTATACCCTACACTCTATACCCTACACCCTACGCTCTATACGCTACACTCTATTACCTACACTCTATACCCTACACTCTATACTCTACACTCTACATTTTATACCCTACACTCTATACCATACACTCTATACCCTACACTCTATACCCTACACCCTACGCTCTATACGCTACACTCTATAACCTACACTCTATACCCTACACTCTATACCCTAAACTCTACACTCTATACACTACACTCTACACCCTAAGCTCTATACCCTACACTCTATACCCTACACTCTATACCCTACACTCTATACCCTACACCCTACGCTCTATACGCTACACTCTATACCCTACACTATACACTCTATACCCTACACTCTACACTGTATACCATACACTCTATGCCCCACACTCTATACCCTAAACTCTACACTCTATACACTACACTCTACACCCTAAGCTCTATACCCTACACTCTATACCCTACACTCTACACTCTATACCCTACACTCTATACCCTACACCCTACGCTCTATACGCTACACTCTATACCCTACACTATACACTCTATACCCTACACTCTACACTGTATACCATACACTCTATGCCCCACACTCTATACCCTAAACTCTACACTCTATACCCTACACTCTACACCCTAAGCTCTATACCCTACACTCTATACCCTACACTCTACACTCTATACCCTACACTCTACACTCTACACTGTATACCATACACTCTATGCCCCACACTCTATACCCTAAAATCTACACTCTATACCCTACACTCTACACCCTAAACTCTATACCATACACTCTATACCCTACACTCTACACTCTATACCCTACACTCTACACTCTATACCCTACACTCTACACTCTATACCCTACACTCTATACCCTACACTCTATACCCTACACTCTACACTCTATACCCTACACTCTATACCCTACACTCTATACCCTACACTCTACACTCTATACCCTACACTCTATACCCTACACTCTACACTCTATACCCTACACTCTATACCCTACACTCTATACCATACACTCTATACCATATACTCTATACCCTACACTCTATACCCTACACTCTACACCCTACACTCTATACCCTACACTCTACACTCTATACCCTACACTCTATACCCTACACTCTATACCCTACACTCTATACCCTATACCCTACACTCTATACACTACACTCTATACCATACACGCTATACTCTATACCCTACACTCTATACCATACACTCTAAATCCTACACTCTACACCACTCTACACACCACACTCTACACCCTACAACCTACACTCTATACCCTACACTCTACACCATACACTCTATACCCTATACCCTATACCCTACAATCTATACCCTACACTCTATACCCTACACTCTATACCCTACACTCTATACCCTACACTCTACACTCTATACCCTACACTCTATACCATACACTGTATACCCTACACTCTATACCCTACACTCTACACTCTATATCCTACACTCTATACCCTACACTTTACACCCTACACTCTACATTCTATACCCTACACTCTAAACTCTACACTCTATAGCCTACACTCTATACCCTACACTCTATACCCTACACTCTACACTTTATACCCTACACTCTATACCATACACTCTATACCCTACACTCTACACTTTATACCCTACACTCTATACCATACACTCTATACGCTACACTCTATACCCTACACTATACACTCTATACCCTACACTCTACACTGTATACCGTACACTCTATGCCCCACACTCTCTACCCTAAACTCTACATTCTATACCCTACACTCTACACCCTAAGCTCTATACCATACACTCTATACCCTACACTCTATACCCTACACTCTATACCCTACACTCTATACCCTACACCCTACGCTCTATACGCTACACTCTATAACCTACACTCTATACCCTACACTCTATACCCTACACTCTATACCCTACACTCTATACCATACACTCTATACCCTACACTCTATACCCTACACTCTATACCCTACACTATACACTCTATACCCTACACTCTACACTGTATACCATACACTCTATGCCCCACACTCTATGCCCTAAACTCTACACTCTATACCCTACACTATACACCCTAAGCTCTATACCCTACACTCTATACCCTACACTTTATACCCTACACTCTATACCCTTCACTCTATACCCTACACCCTACGCTCTATACGCTACACTCTATACCCTACACTATACACTCTATACCTTACACAATACACTGTATACCATACACTCTATGCCCCACACTCTATACCCTAAACTCTACACTCTATACCCTACACTCTACACCCTAAGCTCTATACCCTACACTCTATACCCTACACCCTACGCTCTATACGCTACACTCTATACCCTTCACTCTACACTCTACACTGTATACCATACACTCTATGCCCCACACTCTATACCCTAAACTCTACACTCTATACCCTACACTCTACACCCTAAACTCTATACCATACACTCTATACCCTACACTCTACACTCTATACCCTACACTCTACACTCTATACCCTACACTCTACACTCTATACCCTACACTCTATACCATACACTCTGTACCCTACACTCTACACTCTATACCCTACACTCTATACCCTACACTCTATACCCTACACTCTACACTCTATACCTTACACTCTATACCCTACACTCTACACTCTATACCCTACACTCTATACCCTACACTCTATACCATACACTCTATACCATATACGCTATACCCTACACTCTATACCCTACACTCTACACCCTACACTCTATACCCTACACTCTACACTCTATACCCTACACTCTATACCCTACACTCTATACTCTACACTCTATACCCTACACTCTATACCCTACACTCTACACTCTATACCCTACACTCTACACTATATACCCTACACACTATACCCTAAACTCTATACCCTACACTCTACACTCTATACCCTACACTCTACACCCTGCAATCTGTACCCTACACTCTATACCCTACACTCTACACTCTGTACCCTACACTCTATACCCTACACTCTATACCCTACACTCTATACCCTACACTCTATACCCTACACTCTACACTCTATACCCTACACTCTATACCATACACTCTACACCCTACACTCTATACCATACACTCTATACCCTACACTTTACACTCTATACCCTGCACTCTATACCATACACTCTACACTTTATACCCTACACTCTATACCATACACACTATACCCTACACTCGATACCCTACACTCTATACCCTACACTCTATACCCTACACTCTAATCCCTACACTCTAATCCCTACACTCTAATCCCTACACTCTATACCCTACACTCTATACTCTACACTCTACACTCTATACCCTACACTCTAATCCCTACACTCTAATCCCTACACTCTACACTCTCTACCCTACACTCTATACCCTACACTCTATACCCTACACTCTACACTCTATACCCTACACTCTATACCCTACACTCTACACTCTATACCATACACTCTATACCCTACACTCTATACCATACACTCTATACCCTACACTCTATACCCTACACTCCACACCCTACACTCTATACCTTACACTCTATACCCTACACTCTAAAATCTATACCCTACACTCTATACCCTACACTCTATACCCTATACCCTACACTCTATACACTACACTCTATACCATACACGCTATACTCTATACCCTACACTCTATACCATACACTCTACATCCTACACTCTACACCACTCTACACCCCACACTCTACACCCTACACCCTACACTCTATACCCTACACTCCACACCATACACTCTATACCCTATACCCTATACCCTACATTCTATACCCTACACTCTATACCCTACACTCTATACCCTACACTCTATACCCTACACTCTACACTCTATACCCTACACTCTATACCATACACTGTATACCATACACTCTATACCCTACACTCTACACTCTATATCCTACACTCTATACCCTACACTTTACACTCTACACCCTACACTCTACATTCTATACCCTACACTCTAAACTCTACACTCTATAGCCTACACTCTATACCCTACACTCTATACCCTACACTCTACACTTTATACCCTACACTCTATACCATACACTCTATACCCTACACTCTACACTTTATACCGTACACTCTATACCATACACTCTATACCCTACACTCTATACCCTACACTATACACTCTATACCCTACACTCTACACTGTATACCATACACTCTATGCCCCACACTCTCTACCCTAAACTCTACATTCTATACCCTACACTCTACACCCTAAGCTCTATACCATACACTCTATACCCTACACTCTATACCCTACACTCTATACCCTACACTCTATACCCTACACCCTACGCTCTATACGCTACACTCTATAACCTACACTCTATACCCTACACTCTATACTCTACACTCTACATTTTATACCCTACACTCTATACCATACACTCTATACCCTACACTCTATACCCTACACCCTACGCTCTATACGCTACACTCTATAACCTACACTCTATACCCTACACTCTATACCCTAAACTCTACACTCTATACACTACACTCTACACCCTAAGCTCTATACCCTACACTCTATACCCTACACTCTATACCCTACACTCTACACTCTATACCCTACACTCTAATCCCTACACTCTACACCCTACACTCTACACCCTACACTCTATACCCTACACTCTATACCCTACACTCTACACTCTATACCCTACACTCTATACCCTACACTCAACACTCTATACTCTACACTCTATACCATACACTCTATACCCTACACTCTATACCATACACTCTATACCCTACACTCTATACCCTACACTCTAAACTCTATACCCTACACTCTACACTCTATACCCTATAACATACACTCTATACCCTACACTCTATACCCTACACTCTATACCCTACACTCTATACCGTACACTCTATACCATACACTCTACACCATACACTCTACAGCATACACTCTATACCCTACACTCTACACTCTATACCCTACACTCTATACCCTACACTCTATACACTACACTCTATACACTACACTCTATACCCTACACTCTATACCATACACTCTACACCCTACACTCTACACTCTATACCCTACACTCTATAACCTACACTCTATACCCTACACTCTATACCCTACACTATACACTCTATACCTTACACTCTACACCATACACTCTATACCCTATACCCTACAATCTAAACCCTACACTCTATACCCCACACTCTATACCCTACACTCTATACCCTACACTCTACACTCTATACCCTACACTCTATACCATACACTGTATACCCTACACTCTATACCCTACACTCTATACCCTACACTCTATACCCTACACTCTATACCCTACACTCTACACCCTACACTCTATAACATACACTCTATACACTACACTCTATACCTTACACTCTACACTCTATACCCTACACTCTATAACATACACTCTATACACTACACTCTATACCCTACACTTTACACTCTACATTCTATACCCTACACTCTATACCCTACACTCTATACTCTACACTCTATAGCCTACACTCTATAGCCTACACTCTATATCCTACACCCTACACTCTATACCCTACACTCTATACCCTACACTCTACACTCTATACCCTACACTCTATACCCTACACTCTACACTCTATACCCTACACTCTATACCCTACACTCTAATCCCTACACTCTACACTCTATACCCTACACTCTATACCCTACACTCTACACTCTATACCATACACTCTATACCCTACACTCTATACCCTACACTCTACACTTTATACCCTACACTCTATACCATACACTCTATACCCTACACTCTATACCCTACACTCTATACCCTACACTATACACTCTATACCCTACACTCTACACTGTATACCATACACTCTATGCCCCACACTCTATACCCTAAACTCTACACTCTATACCCTACACTCTACACTCTATACCCTACACTCTATACCCTACACTCTATACCCTACACTTTACACTCTATACCCTACACTCTGCACTCTGTACCCTACACTCTATACCCTACACTCTATACCCTACACTCTACACCCTACACTCTATACCCTACACTCTATACCATACACTCTATACCCTACACTCTATACCCTACACTCTATACCCTACACTCTATACCCTACACTCTATACCCTACACCCTACACTCTATACCCTACACTCTATACCCTACACTCTATACCCTACACTCTACACCCTACACTCTACACCTTACACTCTATACCCTATACCCTACACTCTATACCCTACACTCTATACCCTACACTCTATACCCTACACTCTATACCCTACACTCTACACTCTATACCCTACACTCTATAGCCTACACTCTATACCCTACAGTATATATACCCTACACTCTATACCCTACACTCTACACCTTACACCCTACACTCTATTCCCTACACTCTATACCCTACACTCTATACCCTACACTCTACACTCTATACCCTACACCCTACACTCTATACCCTACACTCTACACCCTATACTCTATACGCCACACTCTATACCCTACACCCTACACTCTATACCCTACACTCTACACTCTATACACTACACTCTACACCCTACACTCTATACCCTACACTCTATACCCTACACCCTACACTCTGCACTCTATACCCTACACTCTACACTCTACTCCCTACATTCTACACTCTATACCCTACACTCTACACTCTATACCCTACACTCTACTCCCTACACTCTATACCCTACACTCTACACCCTACACTATACACCCTACACTCCATACCCTACACTCTTTACCCTACACTCTATACCCTACACTCTATACCCTAAATTCTACACCCTACACTCTACACCCTACACTCTATACCCTACACTCTATACCCTACACTCTATACCCTACACTCTATACCCTACACTCTATATGCTACACTCTACACCCTACACTCTACACCCTACACTCTGTACCCTACACTCTATACCCTACACTCTACACTCTTTACCCTACACTCTATACCCTACACTCTATACCCTACACCCTATACCCTACACTCTATACCCAACACTCTATACCCTACACTCTATACCCTACACTCTATACCCTACACTCTAAACTCTATACCCTACACTCTACACTCTATACCCTACACTCTATAACATACACTCTATACCCTACACTCTATACCATACACTCTACACCCTACACTCTAATCCCTACACCCTACACTCTATTCCCTACACTCTATACCCTACACTCTATACCCTACACTCTACACCCTACACTCTACACTCTACACCCTACACTCTATACCCTGCACTCTATACCCTACACTCTATACCGTACACCCTACACTCTACACCCTACACTCTATACCCTACACTCTACACCCTACACTCTACACTCTATACCCTACCCTCTACACCCTGCACTCTGTACCCTACACTCTACACTCTTTACCCTACACTCTATACCCTACACTCTATACCCTACACTCTATACCCTACACTCTATACCCTACACTCTATACCCTACACTCTACACTCTATACCTTACGCTCTATACCCTACACTCTATACCCTACACTCTAAACTCTGTACCCTACACTCTATACCCTACACTCTATACCCTACACTCTACACTCTATACCCTACACTCTAAACTCTATACCCTACACTCTATACCCTACACTCTATACCCTACACTCTACACTCTATACCCTACACTCTATACCCTACACTCTATACCCTACACTCTATACCCTACACTCTACACTCTATACCCTACACTCTATACCCTACACTCTATACCCTACACTCTATACCCTACACTCTACACTCTATACCCTACACTCTATACCCTACACTCTATACCCTACACTTTACACTCTATACCCTACACTCTACACTCTATACCCTACACTCTATACCCTACACTCTGCACTCTGTACCCTACACTCTATACCCTACACTCTACACTCTATACCCTACACTCTATACCCTACACTCTATACCCTACACTCTACACTCTATACCATACACTCTACACCCTACACTCTATACCATACACTCTATACCCTACACTCTACACTTTATACCCTACACTCTATACCATACACTCTACACTGTATACCCTACACTCTATACCATACACTCTATACCCTACACTCTATACCCTACAATCTAATCCCTACACTCTACACTCTACACCCTACACTCTAAACCCTACACTCTACACTCTATACCCTACACTCTAATCCCTACACTCTACACCCTACACTCTACACCCTACACTCTATACCCTACACTCTATACCCTACACTCTACACTCTATACCCTACACTCTATACCCTACACTCTACACTCTATACCCTACACTCTATACCATACACGCTATACCCTACACTCTATACCTTACACTCTATACCCTACACTCTATACCCTAGACTCTAAACTCTATACCCTACACTCTACACTCTATACCCTATAACATACACTCTATACCCTACACTCTATACCCTACACTCTATACCGTACACTCTACACTCTATACCCTACACTCTATACCATACACTCTACACCATACACTCTACAGCATACACTCTATACCCTACACTCTACACTCTATACCCTACACTCTATACCCTACACTCTATACACTACACTCTATACACTACACTCTATACCCTACACTCTATACCATACACTCTACACCCTACACTCTATACCATACACTCTATACCCTACACTCTACACTCTATACCCTACACTCTATAACCTACACTCTATACCCTACACTCTATACCCTACACTATACACTCTATACCTTACACTCTACACCATACACTCTATACCCTATACCCTACAATCTATACCCCACACTCTATACCCCACACTCTATACCCTACACTCTATACCCTACACTCTACACTCTATACCCTACACTCTATACCATACACTGTATACCCTACACTCTATACCCTACACTGTATACCCTACACTCTATACCCTACACTCTATACCCTACACTCTTTACCCTACACTCTATACTCTACACTCTACACTCTACACCCTACACTCTATAACATACACTCTATACACTACACTCTATACCTTACACTCTACACTCTATACCCTACACTCTATAACATACACTCTATACACTACACTCTATACCCTACACTTTACACTCTACATTCTATACCCTACACTCTATACCCTACACTCTATACTCTACACTCTATAGCCTACACTCTATAGCCTACACTCTATAGCCTACACTCTATATCCTACACCCTACACTCTATACCCTACACTCTATACCCTACACTCTACACTCTATACCCTACACTCTATACCCTACACTCTACACTCTATACCCTACACTCTAATCCTTACACTCTACACTCTATACCCTACACTCTATACCCTACACTCTACACTCTATACCATACACTCTATACCCTACACTCTATACCCTACACTCTACACCATACACTCTACACCATACACTCTACACCATACACTCTATAGCATACACTCTATACCCTACACGATACACTCTATACCCTACACTCTATACCCTACACTATACACTCTATACCCTACACTCTGCACCCTACACTCTATACCCTACACTCTACAACCTGCACTCTATACCCTACACTCTACACCCTACACTCTATACCCTACACTCTATACCCTACACTCTATACCCTACACTCTACACTCTATACCCTACACTCTACACCCTACACTCTATACCCTACACTCTATACCCTACACCCTACACTCTACACTCTATACCCTACACTCTACACTCTACTCCCTACACTCTACACTCTATACCCTACACTCTACACTCTATACCCTACACTCTACTCCCTACACTCTATACCCTACACTCTACACCCTACACTCTACACCCTACACTCTATACCCTACACTCTATACCCTACACTCTATACCCTACACTCTATACGCTACACTCTACACCCTACACTCTGCACCCTACACTCTACACCCTACACTCTGTACCCTACACTCTATACCCCACACTCTACACTCTTTACCATACACTCTATACCCTACACTCTATACCCTACACCCTATACCCTACACTCTATACCCTACACTCTATACCCTACACTCTATACCCTACACTCTATACCCTACACTCTAAACTCTATACCCTACACTCTACACTCTATACCCTACACTCTATAACATACACTCTATACCCTACACTCTATACCCTACACTCTATACCCTACACTCTATACCATACACTCTACACTCTAACCCCACACCCTACACTCTATACCCTACACTCTATACCCTACACACTATACCCTACACTCTACACCCTACACTCTACACCCTACACTCTATACCCTGCACTCTATACCCTACACTCTATACCCTACACCCTACACTCTACACCCTACACTCTATACCCTACACTCTACACCCTACACTCTACACTCTATACCCTACCCTCTACACCCTGCACTCTGTACCCTACACTCTACACTCTTTACCCTACACTCTATACCCTACACTCTATACCCTACACTCTATACCCTACACTCTATACCCTACACTCTACACTCTATACCTTACACTTTATACCCTACTCTCTATACCCTACACTCTAAACTCTATACCCTACACTCTATACCCTACACTCTATACCCTACACTCTACACTCTATACGCTACACTCTATACCCTACACTCTATACCCTACACTCTATACCCTACACTCTACACTCTATACCCTACACTCTATACCCTACACTCTATACCCTACACTCTATACCCTACACTCTACACTCTATACCCTACACTCTATACCCTACACTCTATACCCTACACTTTACACTCTATACCCTACACTCTACACTATATACCCTACACTCTATACCCTACACTCTGCACTCTGTACCCTACACTCTATACTCTACACTCTACACTCTATACCCTACACTCTATACCCTACACTCTACACTCTATACCATACACTCTACACCCTACACTCTATACCATACACTCTATACCCTACACTCTACACTTTATACCCTACACTCTATACCATACACTCTACACTGTACACCCTACACTCTATACCATACACTCTATACCCTACACTCTATACCCTACAATCTAATCCCTACACTCTACACTCTATACCCTACACTCTATACCCTACACTCTACACTCTATACCCTACACTCTAATCCCTACACTCTACACCCTACACTCTACACCCTGCACTCTATACCCTACACTCTACACTCTATACCCTACACTCTATACCCTACACTCTACACTCTATACCCTACACACTATACCATACACGCTATACCCTACACTCTATACCATACACTCTATACCCTACACTTTACACCCTACACTCTATACCTTACACTCTATACCCTACACTCCATACCCTACACTCTAAACTCTATACCCTACACTCTACACTCTATACCCTATAACATACACTCTATACCCTACACTCTATACCCTACACTCTATACCGTACACTCTTCACTCTATACCCTACACTCTATACCATACACTCTACACCATACACTCTACAGCATACACTCTATACCCTACACTCTACACTCTATACCCTACACTCTATACCCTACACTCTATACACTACACTCTATACACTACACTCTATACCCTACACTCTATACCATACACTCTACACCCTACACTCTATACCCTACACTCTATACACTACACTCTATACACTACACTCTATACCCTACACTCTATACCCTACACTCTACACTCTATACCCTACACTCTATAACCTACACTCTATACCCTACACTCTATACCCTACACTATACACTCTATACCTTACACTCTACACCATACACTCTATACCCTATACCCTACAATCTATACCCTACACTCTATACCCCACACTCTATACCCTACACTCTATACCCTACACTCTACACTCTATACCCTACACTCTATACCATACACTGTATATCCTACACTCTATACCCTACACTCTATACCCTACACTCTATACCCTACACTCTATACCCTACACTCTATACCCTACACTCTACACTCTACACCCTACACTCTATAACATACACTCTATACACTACACTCTATACCTTACACTTTACACTCTATACCCTACACTCTATAACATACACTCTATACACTACACTCTATACCCTACACTTTACACTCTACATTCTATACCCTACACTCTATACCCTACACTCTATACTCTACACTCTATAGCCTACACTCTATAGCCTACACTCTATAGCCTACACTCTATATCCTACACTCTATACCCTACACTCTATACCCTACACTCTACACTCTATACCCTACACTCTATACCCTACACCCTACACTCTATACCCTACACTCTATACCCTACACTCTAATCCCTACACTCTACACTCTATACCCTACACTCTATACCCTACACTCTACACTCTATACCATACACTCTATACCCTACACTCTATACCCTACACTCTACACTTTATACCCTACAATCTATACCATACACTCTATACCCTACACTCTATACCCTACACTCTATACCCTACACTATACACTCTATACCCTACACTCTACACTGTATACCATACACTCTATGCCCCACACTCTATACCCTAAACTCTACACTCTATACCCTACACTCTACACCCTAAGCTCTATATCCTACACTCTACACTCTATACCCTACACTCTATACCATACACTCTATACCCTACACTCTATACCATACACTCTATACCCTACACTCTATACCCTACACTCTACACCCTACACTCTATACCTTACACTCTATACCCTACACTCTATACCCTACACTCTAAACTCTATACCCTACACTCTACACTCTATACCCTATAACATACACTCTATACCCTACACTCTATACCCTACACTCTATACCGTACACTCTACACTCTATACCCTACACTCTAATCCCTACACTCTACACCTTACACTCTATACCCTACACTCTATACCCTACACTCTACACTCTATACCCTACACTCTATACCCTACACTCTATAACATACACTCTATACACTACACTCTATACCCTACACTTTACACTCTACATTCTATACCCTACACTCTATACCCTACACTCTATACCGTACACTCTACACTCTATACCCTACACTCTAATCCCTACACTCTACACCTTACACTCTATACCCTACACTCTATACCCTACACTCTACACTCTATACCCTACACTCTATACCCTACACTCTATAACATACACTCTATACACTACACTCTATACCCTACACTTTACACTCTACATTCTATACCCTACACTCTATACCCTACACTCTATACTCTACACTCTATAGCCTACACTCTATAGCCTACACTCTATATCCTACACCCTACACTCTATACCCTACACTCTATACCCTACACTCTACACTCTATACCCTACACTCTATACCCTACACTCTACACTCTATACCCTACACTCTATACCCTACACTCTACACTCTATACCATACACTCTATACCCTACACTCTATACCCTACACTCTACACTTTATACCCTACACTCTATACCATACACTCTATACCCTACACTCTATACCCTACACTCTATACCCTACACTATACACTCTATACCCTACACTCTACACTGTATACCATACACTCTATGCCCCACACTCTATACCCTAAACTCTACACTCTATACCCTACACTCTACACCCTAAGCTCTATACCCTACACTCTACACTCTATACCCTACACTCTATACCATACACTCTATACCCTACACTCTATACCATACACTCTATACCCTACACTCTATACCCTACACTCTACACCCTACACTCTATACCTTACACTTTATACCCTACACTCTATACCCTACACTCTAAACTCTATACCCTACACTCTACACTCTATACCCTATAACATACACTCTATACCCTACACTCTATACCCTACACTCTATACCGTACACTCTACACTCTATACCCTACACTCTATACCATACACTCTACACCATACACTCTACAGCAAACACTCTATACCCTACAATTTACACTCTATACCCTACACTCTATACCCTACACTCTATACACTACACTCTATACACTACCCTCTATACCCTACACTCTATACCATACACTCTACACCCTACACTCTATACCATACACTCTATACCCTACACTCTACACTCTATACCCTACACTCTATAACCTACACTCTATACCTTACACTCTATACCCTACACTATACACTCTATACCTTACACTCTACACCATACACTCTATACCCTATACCCTACAATCTATACCCTACACTCTATACCCCACACTCTATACCCTACACTCTATACCCTACACTCTACACTCTATACCCTACACTCTATACCATACACTGTATACCCTACACTCTATACCCTACAATCTATACCCTACACTCTATAAACTACACTCTATACCCTACACTCTACACTCTACACCCTACACTCTATAACATACACTCTATACACTACACTCTATACCTTACACTCTACACTCTATACCCTACACTCTATAACATACACTCTATACACTACACTCTATACCCTACACTTTACACTCTACATTCTATACCCTACACTCTATACCCTACACTCTATACTCTACACTCTATAGCCTACACTCTATAGCCTACACTTTATAGCCTACACTCTATATCCTACACCCTACACTCTATACCCTACACTCTATACCCTACACTCTACACTCTATACCCTACACTCTATACCCTACACCCTACGCTCTATACGCTACACTCTATACCCTACACTATACACTCTATACCCTACACTCTACACTGTATACCATACACTCTATGCCCCACACTCTATACCCTAAACTCTACACTCTATATCCTACACTCTACACCCTAAGCTCTATACCCTACACTCTATACACTACACTCTACGCTCTATACCCTACACTCTATACCCTACACCCTACGCTCTATACGCTACACTCTATACCCTACACTCTACACTCTACACTGTATACCATACACTCTATGCCCCACACTCTATACCCTAAACTCTACACTCTATAACCTACACTCTACACCCTAAACTCTATACCATACACTCTATACCCTACACTCTACACTCTATACCCTACACTCTACACTCTATACCCTACACTCTATACCATACACTGTATACCCTACACTCTACACTCTATACCCTACACTCTATACCCTACACTCTACACTCTATACCCTACACTCTATACCCTACACTCTATACCATACACTCTATACCATATACTCTATACCCTACACTCTATACCCTACACTCTACACCCTACACTCTATACCCTACACTCTACACTCTATACCCTACACTCTATACCCTACACTCTATACCCTACACTCTATACCCTACACTCTACACTCTATACCCTACACTCTACACTATATACCCTACACACTATACCCTAAACTCTATACCCTACACTCTACACTCTATACCCTACACTCTACACCCTGCACTCTGTACCCTACACTCTATACCCTACACTCTACACTCTGTACCCTACACTCTATACCCTACACTCTATACCCTACACTCTATACCCTACACTCTATACCCTACACTCTATACCCTACACTCTACACTCTATACCCTACACTCTATACCATACACTCTACACCCTACACTCTATACCATACACTCTATACCCTACACTTTACACTCTATACCCTACACTCTATACCATACACTCTACACTTTATACCCTACACTCTATACCATACACACTATACCCTACACTCTATACCCTACACTCTATACCCTACACTCTATACCCTACACTCTAATCCCTACACTCTAATCCCTACACTCTAATCCCTACACTCTAATCCCTACACTCTAATCCCTACACTCTATACCCTACACTCTATACTCTACACTCTACACTCTATACCCTACACTCTAATCCCTACACTCTAATCCCTACACTCTACACTCTATACCCTACACTCTATACCCTACACTCTATACCCTACACTCTACACTCTATACCCTACACTCTATACCCTACACTCTACACTCTATACCCTACACTCTATACCCTACATTCTTTAAAATACACTCTATACCCTACACTCTACACTCTATACCATACACTTTATACCCTACACTCTATACCATACACTTTATACCCTACACTCTATACCCTACACTCCACACCCTACACTCTATACCTTACACTCTATACCCTACACTCTAAAATCTATACCCTACACTCTATACCCTACACTCTATACCCTATACCCTACACTCTATACACTACACTCTATACCATACACGCTATACTCTATACCCTACACTCTATACCATACACTCTAAATCCTACACTCTACACCACTCTACACCCCACACTCTACACCCTACACCCTACACTCTATACCCTACACTCTACACCATACACTCTATACCCTACACTCTACACTCTATACCCTACACTCTATACCATACACTGTATACCCTACACTCTATACCCTACACTCTACACTCTATATCCTACACTCTATACCCTACACTTTACACTCTACACCCTACACTCTACATTCTATACCCTACACTCTAAACTCTACACTCTATAGCCTACACTCTATACCCTACACTCTATACCCTACACTCTACACTCTATACCCTACACTCTACACCATACACTCTATACCCTACACTCTACACTCTATACCCTACACTCTATACCATACACTGTATACCCTACACTCTATACCCTACACTCTACACTCTATATCCTACACTCTATACCCTACACTTTACACTCTACACCCTACACTCTACATTCTATACCCTACACTCTAAACTCTACACTCTATAGCCTACACTCTATACCCTACACTCTATACCCTACACTCTACACTTTATACCCTACACTCTATACCATAAACTCTATACCCTACACTCTACACTTTATACCCTACACTCTATACCATACACTCTATACCCTACACTCTATACCCTACACTATACACTCTATACCCTACACTCTACACTGTATACCATACACTCTATGCCCCACACTCTCTACCCTAAACTCTACATTCTATATCCTACACTCTACACCCTAAGCTCTATACCATACTCTCTATACCCTACACTCTATACCCTACACTCTATACCCTACACTCTATACCCTACACCCTACGCTCTATACGCTACACTCTATAACCTACACTCTATACCCTACACTCTATACCTTACACTCTACACTTTATACCCTACACTCTATACCATACACTCTATACCCTACACTCTATACCCTACACTCTATACCCTACACTCTATACCCTACAGTCTATACCCTACACCCTACGCTCTATACGCTACACTCTATAACCTACACTCTATACCCTACACTCTATACCCTAAACTCTACACTCTATACCCTACACTCTACACCCTAAGCTCTATACCCTACACTCTATACCCTACACTCTATACCCTACACTCTATACCCTACACTCTATACCCTACACCCTACGCTCTATACGCTACACTCTATACCCTACACTATACACTCTATACCCTACACTCTACACTGTATACCATACACTCTATGCCCCACACTCTATACCCTAAACTCTACACTCTATACCCTACACTCTACACCCTAAGCTCTATACCCTGCACTCTATACCCTACACTCTACACTCTATACCCTACACTCTATACCCTACACCCTACGCTCTATACGCTACACTCTATACCCTACACTCTACACTCTACACTGTATACCATACACTCTATGCCCCACACTCTATACCCTAAACTCTACACTCTATACCCTACACTCTACACCCTAAACTCTATACCATACACTCTATACCCTACACTCTACACTCTATACCCTACACTCTACACTCTATACCCTACACTCTACACTCTATACCCTACACTCTATACCATACACTCTATACCCTACACTCTACACTCTATACCCTACACTCTATACCCTACACTCTATACCCTACACTCTACACTCTATACCCTACACTCTATACCCTATACTCTATACCATACACTCTATACCATATACTCTATACCCTACACTCTATACCCTACACTCTACACCCTACACTCTATACCCTACACTCTACACTCTATACCCTACACTCTATACCCTACACTCTATACCCTACACTCTATACCCTATACCCTACACTCTATACACTACACTCTATACCATACACACTATACTCTATACCCTACACTCTATACCATACACTCTAAATCCTACACTCTACACCACTCTACACCCCACACTCTACACCCTACATCCTACACTCTATACCCTACACTCTACACCATACACTCTATACCCTATACCCTACAATCTATACCCTACACTCTATACCCTACACTCTATACCCTACACTCTATACCCTACACTCTACACTCTATACCCTACACTCTATACCATACACTGTATACCCTACACTCTATACCCTACACTCTACACTCTATATCCTACACTCTATACCCTACACTTTACACTCTACACCCTACACTCTACATTCTATACCCTACACTCTAAACTCTACACTCTATAGCCTACACTCTATACCCTACACTCTATACCCTACAATTACACTTTATACCCTACACTCTATACCATACACTCTATACCCTACACTCTACACTTTATACCCTATACTCTATACCATACACTCTATACCCTACACTCTATACCCTACACTATACACTCTATACCCTACACTCTACACTGTATACCATACACTCTATGCCCCACACTCTACCATAAACTCTACATTCTATACCCTACACTCTACACCCTAAGCTCTATACCATACACTCTATACCCTACACTCTATACCCTACACTCTATACCCTACACTCTATACCCTACACCCTACGCTCTATACGCTACACTCTATAACCTACACTCTATACCCTACACTCTATACCCTACACTCTACACTTTATACCCTACACTTTATACCATACACTCTATACCCTACACTCTATACCCTACACTTTATACCCTACACTATACACTCTATACCCTACACTCTACACTGTATACCATACACTCTATGCCCCACACTCTATACCCTAAACTCTACACTCTATACCCTACACTCTACACCCTAAGCTCTATACCCTACACTCTATACCCTACACTTTATACCCTACACTCTATACCCTACACTCTATACCCTACACCCTACGCTCTATACGCTATACTCTATACCCTACACTATACACTCTATACCCTACACTCTACACTGTATACCATACACTCTATGCCCCACACTCTATACCCTAAACTCTACACTCTATACCCTACACTCTACACCCTAAACTCTATACCCTACACTCTATACCCTACACTCTATACCCTATACCCTATACCCTACAATCTATACCCTTCACTCTATACCCTACACTCTATACCCTACAGTCTATACCCTACACTCTACACTCTATACCCTACACTCTATACCATACACTGTATACCCTACACTCTATACCCTACACTCTACACTCTATATCCTACACTCTATACCCTACACTTTACACTCTACACCCTACACTCTACATTCTATACCCTACACTCTAAACTCTACACTCTATAGCCTACACTCTATACCCTACACTCTATACCCTACACTCTACACTTTATACCCTACACTCTATACCATACACTCTATACCCTACACTCTACACTTTATACCCTACACTCTATACCCTACACTCTATACCCTACACTCTATACCCTACACTATACACTCTATACCCTACACTCTACACTGTATACCATACACTCTATGCCCCACACTCTCTACCCTAAACTCTACATTCTATACCCTACACTCTACACCCTAAGCTCTATACCATACACTCTATACCCTACACTCTATACCCTACACTCTATACCCTACACTCTATACCCTACACCCTACGCTCTATACGCTACACTCTATAACCTACACTCTATACCCTACACTCTATACCTTACACTCTACACTTTATACCCTACACTCTATACCATACACTCTATACCCTACACTCTATACCCTACACTCTATACCCTACACTATACCCTACACCCTACGCTCTATACGCTACACTCTATAACCTACACTCTATACCCTACACTCTATACCCTAAACTCTACACTCTATACCCTACACTCTACACCCTAAGCTCTATACCCTACACTCTATACCCTACACTCTATACCCTACACTCTATACCCTACACTCTATACCCTACACCCTGCGCTCTATACGCTACACTCTATACCTTACACTATACACTCTATACCCTACACTCTACACTGTATACCATACACTCTATGCCCCACACTCTATACCATAAACTCTACACTCTATACCCTACACTCTACACCCTAAGCTCTATACCCTACACTCTATACCCTACACTCTACACTCTATACCCTACACTCTATACCCTACACCCTACGCTCTATACGCTACACTCTATACCCTACACTCTACACTCTACACTGTATACCATACACTCTATGCCCCACACTCTATACCCTAAACTCTACACTCTATACCCTACACTCTACACCCTAAACTTTATACCATACACTCTATACCCTACACTCTACACTCTATACCCTACACTCTACACTCTATACCCTACACTCTACACTCTATACCCTACACTCTATACCATACACTCTATACCCTACACTCTACACTCTATACCCTACACTCTATACCCTACACTCTATACCCTACACTCTACACTCTATACCCTACACTCTATACCCTACACTCTACACTCTATACCCTACACTCTATACCCTACACTCTATACCATACACTCTATACCATATACTCTATACCCTACACTCTATACCCTACACTCTACACCCTACACTCTATACCCTACACTCTACACTCTATACCCTACACTCTATACCCTACACTCTATACCCTATACCCTACACTCTATACACTACACTCTATACCATACACGCTATACTCTATACCCTACACTCTATACCATACACTCTAAATCCTACACTCTACACCACTCTACACCCCACACTCTACACCCTACACCCTACACTCTATACCCTACACTCTACACCATACACTCTATACCCTATACCCTATACCCTACAATCTATACCCTACACTCTATACCCTACACTCTATACCCTACACTCTATACCCTACACTCTACACTCTATACCCTACACTCTATACCATACACTATATACCCTACACTCTATACCCTACACTCTACAATCTATATCCTACACTCTATACCCTACACTTTACACTCTACACCCTACACTCTACATTCTATACCCTACACTCTAAACTCTACACTCTATAGCCTACACTCTATACCCTACACTCTATACCCTACACTCTACACTTTATACCCTACACTCTATACCATACACTCTATACCCTACACTCTACACTTTATACCCTACACTCTATACCATACACTCTATACCCTACACTCTATACCCTACACTATGCACTCTATACCCTACACTCTACACTGTATACCATACACTCTATGCCCCACACTCTCTACCATAAACTCTACATTCTATACCCTACACTCTACACCCTAAGCTCTATACCATACACTCTATACCCTACACTCTATACCCTACACCCTATACCCTACACCCTACGCTCTATACGTTACACTCTATAACCTACACTCTATACCCTACACTCTATACCCTACACTCTACACTTTATACCCTACACTCTATACCCTACACTCTATACCCTTCACTTTATACCCTACACTCTATACCCTACACTCTATACCCTACACCCTACGCTCTATACGCTACACTCTATACCCTACACTATACACTCTATACCCTACACTCTATACCCTACACCCTACGCTCTATACGCTACACTCTATACCCTACACTATACACTCTATACCCTACACTCTACACTGTATACCATACACTCTATGCCCCACACTCTATACCCTAAACTCTACACTCTATACCCTACACTCTACACCCTAAGCTCTATACCCTACACTCTATACCCTACACTCTATACCCTATACCCTACAATCTATACCCTTCACTCTATACCCTACACTCTATACCCTACACTCTATACCCTACACTCTACACTCTATACCCTACACTCTATACCATACACTGTATACCCTACACTCTATACCCTACACTCTACACTCTATATCCTACACTCTATACCCTACACTTTACACTCTACACCCTACACTCTACATTCTATACCCTACACTCTAAACTCTACACTCTATTGCCTACACTCTATACCCTACACTCTATACCCTACACTCTACACTTTATACCCTACACTCTATACCATACACTCTATACCCTACACTCTACACTTTATACCCTACACTCTATACCATACACTCTATACCCTACACTCTATACCCTACACTATACACTCTATACCCTACACTCTACACTGTATACCATACACTCTATGCCCCACACTCTCTACCCTAAACTCTACACTCTATACCCTACACTCTACACTCTATACCCTACACTCTATACCATACACTCTATACCCTACACTCTACACTCTATACCCTACACTCTATACCCTACACTCTATACCCTACACTCTACACTCTATACCCTACACTCTATACTCTACACTCTATACCCTACACTCTATACCCTACACTCTATACCATACACTCTATACCATATACTCTATACCCTACACTCTATACCCTACACTCTACACCCTACACTCTATACCCTACACTCTACACTCTATACCCTACACTCTATACCCTACACTCTATACCCTATACCCTACACTCTATACACTACACTCTATACCATACACGCTATACTCTATACCCTACACTATATACCATACACTCTAAATCCTACACTCTACACCACTCTACACCCCACACTCTACACCCTACACCCTACACTCTATACCCTACACTCTACACCATACACTCTATACCCTATACCCTATACCCTACAATCTATACCCTTCACTCTATACCCTACACTCTATACCCTACACTCTATACCCTACACTCTACACTCTATACCCTACACTCTATACCATACACTGTATACCCTACACTCTATACCCTACACTCTACACTCTATATCCTACACTCTATACCCTACACTTTACACTCTACACCCTACACTCTACATTGTATACCCTACACTCTAAACTCTACACTCTATAGCCTACACTCTATACCCTACACTCTATACCCTACACTCTACACTTTATACCCTACACTCTATACCATACACTCTATACTCTACACTCTACACTTTATACCCTACACTCTATACCATACACTCTATACCCTACACTCTATACCCTACACTATACACTCTATACCCTACACTCTACACTGTATACCATACACTCTATGCCCCACACTCTCTACCCGAAACTCCACATTCTATACCCTACACTCTACACCCTAAGCTCTATACCATACACTCTATACCCTACACTCTATACCCTACACTCTATACCCTACACTCTATACCCTACACCCTACGCTCTATACGCTACACTCTATAACCTACACTCTATACCCTACACTCTATACCTTACACTCTACACTTTATACCCTACACTCTATACCATACACTCTATACCCTACACTCTATACCCTACACTCTATACCCTACACTCTATACCCTACACTCTATACCCTACACCCTACGCTCTATACGCTACACTCTATAACCTACACTCTATACCCTACACTCTATACCCTAAACTCTACACTCTATACCCTACACTCTACACCCTAAGCTCTATACCCTACACTCTATACCCTACACTCTATACCCTACACTCTATACCCTACACCCTACGCTCTATACGCTACACTCTATACCCTACACTATACACTCTATACCCTACACTCTACACTGTATACCATACACTCTATGCCCCACACTCTATACCCTAAACTCTACACTCTATACCCTACACTCTACACCCTAAGCTCTATACCCTACACTCTATACCCTACACTCTACACTCTATACCCTACACTCTACACTCTACACTGTATACCATACACTCTATGCCCCACACTCTATACCCTAAACTCTACACTCTATACCCTACACTCTACACCCTAAACTCTATACCATACACTCTATACCCTACACTCTACACTCTATACCCTACACTCTACACTCTATACCCTACACTCTACACTCTATACCCTACACTCTACACTCTATACCCTACACTCTATACCCTACACTCTATACCCTACACTCTACACTCTATACCCTACACTCTATACCCTACACTCTACACTCTATACCCTACACTCTATACCCTACACTCTATACCATACACTCTATACCATATACTCTATACCCTACACTCTATACCCTACACTCTACACCCTACACTCTATACCCTACACTCTACACTCTATACCCTACACTCTATACCCTACACTCTATACCCTACACTCTATACCCTATACCCTACACTCTATACACTACACTCTATACCATACACGCTATACTCTATACCCTACACTCTATACCATACACTCTAAATCCTACACTCTACACCACTCTACACCCCACACTCTACACCCTACACCCTACACTCTATACCCTACACTCTACACCATACACTCTATACCCTATACCCTATACCCTACAATCTATACCCTACACTCCTTCTGGGAACTATGGAACCACATGGGCACCAAAGACAAGAAAAACAACAACCATATCCAAAATGGCAACCTCTGGCTCCAATACTTCAGAGACCTCTATAAAGACATTCCAAAGGAAGGACTAAGCCAAGAACAGGAAAACATAATGGCGAAACTAAAAGCAATGGAGGAAAAAATCAAAAACTTCCAAAACCCGGTGGATACACCTATAACACTACAGGAAGTAACCGAGAGACTCTCCTCCATAAGATGTAGAAAAGCCGGTGGCCTAGATGGAATCCTACCAGAAATGCTGAAGTACAGCCCACCAGAAATACAGGCTGCAATGGTTAAACTCTTCAATATTGTACTGAGTGCCGGCTACTTCCCTCGTACCTGGAACCAAGGCCTCATCACACCCATCCACAAGAGTGGGGACAGGTATGACCCAGCTAACTACAGAGGCATATGCGTCAGCAGCAACCTGGGAAAACTGTTCAACAGTATCCTGAACAAGAGGATCCTCACCTTCCTCACCGAGCACAACGTCCTCAACAAGAGCCAAGCAGGGTTCATGCCGAACCACCGCACCACTGACCACATCTATACTCTGCACAGCCTCATTCAGAGACACGTCTACAATACAAAGAATGGGAAGATATACGCCTGCTTTGTGGACTTTAAAAAGGCTTTTGATTCAGTGTGGCACCCGGGCTTATTCCTGAAACTGCTGGAGAGTGGAATAGGAGGAAAGACCTACGATGTCATCAAAAGCTCCTACACCGAGAACAGCTGCAGCGTGAGTGTGAGCGGCAAAAGAACGGCTTTTTTCCAGCAGAGCCGCGGAGTAAGACAAGGCTGCAGCCTAAGCCCAACGCTCTTCAACATCTACATCAACGAGCTGGCTACCGCCCTGGAATCCTCCTCAGCACCAGGTCTCACCCTCCACGACGCCCAGGTGAAATTCCTGCTGTATGCAGATGACCTGCTGCTGCTGTCACCAACCGAGAAAGGCCTCCAGGACAACCTGAAAATCCTAGAGAAATTCAGCTCCACCTGGGCCCTACCGGTCAACCTAAAGAAAACCAACACCATGGTGTTCCAGAGGAGAAAGAGAAGATCAGACCAACACCCATCATTTATCCTCAACAACTGCGACCTCACAGGAACGGACAAATATACCTACCTGGGCCTAGAGATTCACCGGTCAGGGAACTTCAAACAAGCCATAGAGACCCTGAAAGACAAGGCCTGCAAAACCTTCTATGCCATCCGAAGGACACTCTACCATCTGAAGCCACCAGTGAGGGTCTGGCTAAAAATCTTCGACTCCATCATCGCCCCAATCCTCCTGTATGGCAGCGAAGTCTGGGGTCCTCACACCTACCCAGACTGGTCAAAGTGGGACTCCAGTCCAACAGAAATATTCCACCTGGAATTCTGCAAGCACCTTCTCCAGGTCCATCGGAGCACCTCCAACAGTGCTTGTCGGGCCGAGCTGGGCAGATTCCCTCTACACCTAACAGTTCTAAAGAGGGCGCTGTCATTCCGGGCTCACCTGCATAGGAGCAATCCAAGCTCCCACCACCATAAAGCCCTGATACATGAAGGTGAAACAGAAAAACCAGAACCCCCGGAACAGCCCAGCCAAACCCAACCGGAGCAGAACACCAATCACAACAACCTGACAAAAGCCGGAATTAGGAAGATGGCAGATGAAGGCCAGGAGAGGTATGTCAGTGACTGGAAGAATGATATCATCAGCTCACAGAAACTGACCATGTACCGGAGCCTACAGAGAGACTACAGACTGGCCCCCTACCTGGAGAAACTCCCGGACCCCAGAGACCGCCAGATCCTGAGCCGATATAGACTCAGTGCCCACAGTCTGGCCATCGAATGTGGCCGACACAGGCAGAGCTACAAGCCCAGGGAGGAAAGACTGTGCCAACACTGTGATCAGGAGGCCATAGAGGACGAAACCCACTTCCTGCTACACTGCTCCAAATACTCAGCAGTGAGGGACACTCACTTCAGGAGACTCTCACATCTCTTCCCAGACTTCATCACCATGAAGGAGGAAGAGAAAACCTATATCTTGCTGGGAGAAGAAGAGAGAGCGGTGGAGATAGCAGCGCGGTATGTGAGCGAATGTCATAGACTACGAGAAAGAGAACTATGATGCCATGGACTATAGCCCCCAACCTGGACCTGCCCCATCCACCTCCCCTATGCCATGGACTATAGCCCCCACAATGGATCTGCCCCATCCATCTCCCCTATGCCATGGACTATAGCCCCCACCCTGGATCTGCCCCATCCACCTCCCCCCACAGCTCCTACCCAACATCCCCTCAGTCCCTATCCCTATTGCCTCTATACACTTGCTTTGGCAAAACTGATGTGTATTTGGTCCTGCCAATAAAGCTTCTTTGAATCTTGAATCTTGAATCTTGAATCCCTACACTCTATACCCTACACTCTATACCCTACACTCTATACCCTACACTCTACACTCTATACCCTACACTCTATACCATACACTGTATACCCTACACTCTATACCCTACACTCTACACTCTATATCCTACACTCTATACCCTACACTTTACACTCTACACCCTACACTCTACATTGTATACCCTACACTCTAAACTCTACACTCTATAGCCTACACTCTATACCCTACACTCTATACCCTACACTCTACACTTTATACCCTACACTCTATACCATACACTCTATACCCTACACTCTACACTTTATACCCTACACTCTATACCATACACTCTATACCCTACACTCTATACCCTACACTATACACTCTATACCCTACACTCTACACTGTATACCGTACACTCTATGCCCCACACTCTCTACCCTAAACTCTACATTCTATACCCTACACTCTACACCCTAAGCTCTATACCATACACTCTATACCCTACACTCTATACCCTACACTCTATACCCTACACTCTATACCCTACACCCTACGCTCTATACGCTACACTCTATAACCTACACTCTATACCCTACACTCTATACCCTACACTCTATACCATACACTCTATACCCTACACTCTATACCCTACACTCTATACCCTACACTATACATTCTATACCCTACACTCTACACTGTATACCATACACTCTATGCCCCACACTCTATGCCCTAAACTCTACACTCTATACCCTACACTCTACACCCTAAGCTCTATACCCTACACTCTATACCCTACACTTTATACCCTACACTCTATACCCTACACTCTATACCCTACACCCTACGCTCTATACGCTACACTCTATACCCTACACTATACACTCTATACCTTACACAATACACTGTATACCATACACTCTATGCCCCACACTCTATACCCTAAACTCTACACTCTATACCCTACACTCTACACCCTAAACTCTATACCCTACACTCTATACCCTACACTCTACACTCTATACCCTACACTCTATACCCTACACCCTACGCTCTATACGCTACACTCTATACCCTTCACTCTACACTCTACACTGTATACCATACACTCTATGCCCCACACTCTATACCCTAAACTCTACACTCTATACCCTACACTCTACACCCTAAACTCTATACCATACACTCTATACCCTACACTCTACACTCTATACCCTACACTCTACACTCTATACCCTACACTCTACACTCTATACCCTACACTCTATACCATACACTCTATACCCTACACTCTACACTCTATACCCTACACTCTATACCCTACACTCTATACCCTACACTCTACACTCTATACCCTACACTCTATACCCTACACTCTACACTCTATACCCTACACTCTATAAACTACACTCTATACCATACACTCTATACCATATACGCTATACCCTACACTCTATACCCTACACTCTACACCCTACACTCTATACCCTACACTCTACACTCTATACCCTACACTCTATACCCTACACTCTATACTCTACACTCTATACCCTACACTCTATACCCTACACTCTACACTCTATACCCTACACTCTACACTATATACCCTACACACTATACCCTAAACTCTATACCCTACACTCTACACTCTATACCCTACACTCTACACCCTGCAATCTGTACCCTACACTCTATACCCTACACTCTACACTCTGTACCCTACACTCTATACCCTACACTCTATACCCTACACTCTATACCCTACACTCTATACCCTACACTCTACACTCTATACCCTACACTCTATACCATACACTCTACACCCTACACTCTATACCATACACTCTATACCCTACACTTTACACTCTATACCCTGCACTCTATACCATACACCCTACACTTTATACCCTACACTCTATACCATACACACTATACCCTACACTCTATACCCTACACTCTATACCCTACACTCTATACCCTACACTCTAATCCCTACACTCTAATCCCTACACTCTAATCCCTACACTCTAATCCCTACACTCTATTCCCTACACTCTATACTCTACACTCTACACTCTATACCCTACACTCTAATCCCTACACTCTAATCCCTACACTCTACACTCTATACCCTACACTCTATACCCTACACTCTATACCCTACACTCTACACTCTATACCCTACACTCTATACCCTACACTCTACACTCTATACCCTACACTCTATACCCTACACTCTATAAAATACACTCTATACCCTATACTCTACACTCTATACCATACACTCTATACCCTACACTCTATACCATACACTCTATACCCTACACTCTATACCCTACACTCCACACCCTACACTCTATACCTTACACTCTATACCCTACACTCTAAAATCTATACCCTACACTCTATACCCTACACTCTATACCCTATACCCTACACTCTATACACTACACTCTATACCATACACGCTATACTCTATACCCTACACTCTATACCCTACACTCTATACCCTACACTCTATACCCTACACTCTAATCCCTACACTCTAATCCCTACACTCTAATCCCTACACTCTATACCCTACACTCTATACTCTACACTCTACACTCTATACCCTACACTCTAATCCCTACACTCTAATCCCTACACTCTACACTCTATACCCTACACTCTATACCCTACACTCTATACCCTACACTCTACACTCTATACCCTACACTCTATACCCTACACTCTACACTCTATACCCTACACTCTATACCCTACACTCTATAAAATACACTCTATACCCTACACTCTACACTCTATACCATACACTCTATACCCTACACTCTATACCATACACTCTATACCCTACACTCTATACCCTACACTCCACACCCTACACTCTATACCTTACACTCTATACCCTACACTCTAAAATCTATACCCTACACTCTATACCCTACACTCTATACCCTATACCCTACACTCTATACACTACACTCTATACCATACACGCTATACTCTATACCCTACACTCTATACCATACACTCTACATCCTACACTCTACACCACTCTACACCCCACACTCTACACCCTACACCCTACACTCTATACCCTACACTCCACACCATACACTCTATACCCTATACCCTATACCCTACATTCTATACCCTACACTCTATACCCTACACTCTATACCCTACACTCTATACCCTACACTCTACACTCTATACCCTACACTCTATACCATACACTGTATACCCTACACTCTATACCCTACACTCTACACTCTATATCCTACACTCTATACCCTACACTTTACACTCTACACCCTACACTCTACATTCTATACCCTACACTCTAAACTCTACACTCTATAGCCTACACTCTATACCCTACACTCTATACCCTACACTCTACACTTTATACCCTACACTCTATACCATACACTCTATACCCTACACTCTACACTTTATACCCTACACTCTATACCATACACTCTATACCCTACACTCTATACCCTACACTATACACTCTATACCCTACACTCTACACTGTATACCATACACTCTATGCCCCACACTCTCTACCCTAAACTCTACATTCTATACCCTACACTCTACACCCTAAGCTCTATACCATACACTCTATACCCTACACTCTATACCCTACACTCTATACCCTACACTCTATACCCTACACCCTACGCTCTATACGCTACACTCTATAACCTACACTCTATACCCTACACTCTATACCCTACACTCTATACCCTACACTCTATACCATACACTCTATACCCTACACTCTATACCCTACACTCTATACCCTACACTATACACTCTATACCCTACACTCTACATTGTATACCATACACTCTATGCCCCACACTCTATGCCCTAAACTCTACACTCTATACCCTACACTCTACACCCTAAGCTCTATACCCTACACTCTATACCCTACACTTTATACCCTACACTCTATACCCTACACTCTATACCCTACACTCTATACCCTACACTTTATACCCTACACTCTATACCCTACACTCTATACCCTACACCCTACGCTCTATACGCTACACTCTATACCCTACACTATACACTCTATACCTTACACAATACACTGTATACCATACACTCTATGCCCCACACTCTATACCCTAAACTCTACACTCTATACCCTACACTCTACACCCTAAACTCTATACCCTACACTCTATACCCTACACTCTACACTCTATACCCTACACTCTATACCCTACACCCTACGCTCTATACGCTACACTCTATACCCTTCACTCTACACTCTACACTGTATACCATACACTCTATGCCCCACACTCTATACCCTAAACTCTACACTCTATACCCTACACTCTACACCCTAAACTCTATAACATACACTCTATACCCTACACTCTACACTCTATACCCTACACTCTACACTCTATACCCTACACTCTACACTCTATACCCTACACTCTATACCATACACTCTATACCCTACACTCTACACTCTATACCCTACACTCTATACCCTACACTCTATACCCTACACTCTACACTCTATACCCTACACTCTATACCCTACACTCTACACTCTATACCCTACACTCTATACCCTACACTCTATACCATACACTCTATACCATATACGCTATACCCTACACTCTATACCCTACACTCTACACCCTACACTCTATACCCTACACTCTACACTCTATACCCTACACTCTATACCCTACACTCTATACTCTACACTCTATACCCTACACTCTATACCCTACACTCTACACTCTATACCCTACACTCTACACTATATACCCTACACACTATACCCTAAACTCTATACCCTACACTCTACACTCTATACCCTACACTCTACACCCTGCAATCTGTACCCTACACTCTATACCCTACACTCTACACTCTGTACCCTACACTCTATACCCTACACTCTATACCCTACACTCTATACCCTACACTCTATAACCTACACTCTACACTCTATACCCTACACTCTATACCATACACTCTACACCCTACACTCTATACCATACACTCTATACCCTACACTTTACACTCTATACCCTGCACTCTATACCATACACTCTACACTTTATACCCTACACTCTATACCATACACACTATACCCTACACTCTATACCCTACACTCTATACCGTACACTCTATACCCTACACTCTAATCCCTACACTCTAATCCCTACACTCTAATCCCTACACTCTAATCCCTACACTCTAATCCCTACACTCTATACCCTACACTCTATACTCTACACTCTACACTCTATACCCTACACTCTAATCCCTACACTCTAATCCCTACACTCTACACTCTATACCCTACACTCTATACCCTACACTCTATACCCTACACTCTAAACTCTATACCCTACACTCTATACCCTACACTCTACACTCTATACCCTACACTCTATACCCTACACTCTATAAAATACACTCTATACCCTACACTCTACACTCTATACCATACACTCTATACCCTACACTCTATACCATACACTCTATACCCTACACTCTATACCCTACACTCCACACCCTACACTCCATACCTTACACTCTATACCCTACACTCTAAAATCTATACCCTACACTCTATACCCTACACTCTATACCCTATACCCTACACTCTATACACTACACTCTATACCATACACGCTATACTCTATACCCTACACTCTATACCCTACACTCTATACCCTACACTCTATACCCTACACTCTAATCCCTACACTCTAATCCCTACACTCTAATCCCTACACTCTAATCCCTACACTCTAATCCCTACACTCTATACCCTACACTCTATACTCTACACTCTACACTCTATACCCTACACTGTAATCCCTACACTCTAATCCCTACACTCTACACTCTATACCCTACACTCTATACCCTACACTCTATACCCTACACTCTACACTCTATACCCTACACTCTATACCCTACACTCTACACTCTATACCCTACACTCTATACCCTACACTCTATAAAATACACTCTATACCCTACACTCTACACTCTATACCATACACTCTATACCCTACACTCTATACCATACACTCTATACCCTACACTCTATACCCTACACTCCACACCCTACACTCTATACCTTACACTCTATACCCTACACTCTAAAATCTATACCCTACACTCTATACCCTACACTCTATACCCTATACCCTACACTCTATACACTACACTCTATACCATACACGCTATACTCTATACCCTACACTCTATACCATACACTCTACATCCTACACTCTACACCACTCTACACCCCACACTCTACACCCTACACCCTACACTCTATACCCTACACTCCACACCATACACTCTATACCCTATACCATATACCCTACATTCTATACCCTACACTCTATACCCTACACTCTATACCCTACACTCTATACCCTACACTCTACACTCTATATCCTACACTCTATACCATACACTGTATACCCTACACTCTATACCCTACACTCTACACTCTATATCCTACACTCTATACCCTACACTTTACACTCTACACCCTACACTCTACATTCTATACCCTACACTCTAAACTCTACACTCTATAGCCTACACTCTATACCCTACACTCTATACCCTACACTCTACACTTTATACCCTACACTCTATACCATACACTCTATACCCTACACTCTACACTCTATACCCTACACTCTATACCCTACACTATACACTCTATACCCTACACTCTACACTGTATACCATACACTCTATGCCCCACACTCTCTACCCTAAACTCTACATTCTATACCCTACACTCTACACCCTAAGCTCTATACCATACACTCTATACCCTACACTCTATACCCTACACTCTATACCCTACACTCTATACCCTACACCCTACGCTCTATACGCTACACTCTATAACCTACACTCTATACCCTACACTCTATACTCTACACTCTACATTTTATACCCTACACTCTATACCATACACTCTATACCCTACACTCTATACCCTACACTCTATACCCTACACTCTATACCCTACACCCTACGCTCTATACGCTACACTCTATAACCTACACTCTATACCCTACACTCTATACCCTAAACTCTACACTCTATACACTACACTCTACACCCTAAGCTCTATACCCTACACTCTATACCCTACACCCTACGCTCTATACGCTACACTCTATACCCTACACTATACACTCTATACCCTACACTCTACACTGTATACCATACACTCTATGCCCCACACTCTATACCCTAAACTCTACACTCTATACCCTACACTCTACACCCTAAGCTCTATACCCTACACTCTATACCCTACACTCTACACTCTATACCCTACACTCTACACTCTACACTGTATACCATACACTCTATGCCCCACACTCTATACCCTAAAATCTACACTCTATACCCTACACTCTACACCCTAAACTCTATACCATACACTCTATACCCTACACTCTACACTCTATACCCTACACTCTACACTCTATACCCTACACTCTACACTCTATACCCTACACTCTATACCCTACACTCTATACCCTACACTCTACACTCTATACCCTACACTCTATACCCTACACTCTATACCCTACACTCTACACTCTATACCCTACACTCTATACCCTACACTCTACACTCTATACCCTACACTCTATACCCTACACTCTATACCATACACTCTATACCATATACTCTATACCCTACACTCTATACCCTACACTCTACACCCTACACTCTATACCCTACACTCTACACTCTATACCCTACACTCTATACCCTACACTCTATACCCTACACTCTATACCCTATACCCTACACTCTATACACTACACTCTATACCATACACGCTATACTCTATACCCTACACTCTATACCATACACTCTAAATCCTACACTCTACACCACTCTACACCCCACACTCTACACCCTACACCCTACACTCTATACCCTACACTCTACACCATACACTCTATACCCTATACCCTATACCCTACAATCTATACCCTACACTCTATACCCTACACTCTATACCCTACACTCTATACCCTACACTCTACACTCTATACCCTACACTCTATACCATACACTGTATACCCTACACTCTATACCCTACACTCTACACTCTATATCCTACACTCTATACCCTACACTTTACACTCTACACCCTACACTCTACATTCTATACCCTACACTCTAAACTCTACACTCTATAGCCTACACTCTATACCCTACACTCTATACCCTACACTCTACACTTTATACCCTACACTCTATACCATACACTCTATACCCTACACTCTACACTTTATACCCTACACTCTATACCATACACTCTATACCCTACACTCTATACCCTACACTATACACTCTATACCCTACACTCTACACTGTATACCGTACACTCTATGCCCCACACTCTCTACCCTAAACTCTACATTCTATACCCTACACTCTACACCCTAAGCTCTATACCATACACTCTATACCCTACACTCTATACCCTACACTCTATACCCTACACCCTACGCTCTATACGCTACACTCTATAACCTACACTCTATACCCTACACTCTATACCCTACACTCTATACCCTACACTCTATACCATACACTCTATACCCTACACTCTATACCCTACACTCTATACCCTACACTATACACTCTATACCCTACACTCTACACTGTATACCATACACTCTATGCCCCACACTCTATGCCCTAAACTCTACACTCTATACCCTACACTATACACCCTAAGCTCTATACCCTACACTCTATACCCTACACTTTATACCCTACACTCTATACCCTACACTCTATACCCTACACCCTACGCTCTATACGCTACACTCTATACCCTACACTATACACTCTATACCTTACACAATACACTGTATACCATACACTCTATGCCCCACACTCTATACCCTACACTCTACACTCTATACCCTACACTCTATACCCTACACCCTACGCTCTATACGCTACACTCTATACCCTTCACTCTACACTCTACACTGTATACCATACACTCTATGCCCCACACTCTATACCCTAAACTCTACACTCTATACCCTACACTCTACACCCTAAACTCTATACCATACACTCTATACCCTACACTCTACACTCTATACCCTACACTCTACACTCTATACCCTACACTCTACACTCTATACCCTACACTCTATACCATACACTCTATACCCTACACTCTACACTCTATACCCTACACTCTATACCCTACACTCTATACCCTACACTCTACACTCTATACCCTACACTCTATACCCTACACTCTACACTCTATACCCTACACTCTATACCCTACACTCTATACCATACACTCTATACCATATACGCTATACCCTACACTCTATACCCTACACTCTACACCCTACACTCTATACCCTACACTCTACACTCTATACCCTACACTCTATACCCTACACTCTATACTCTACACTCTATACCCTACACTCTATACCCTACACTCTACACTCTATACCCTACACTCTACACTATATACCCTACACACTATACCCTAAACTCTATACCCTACACTCTACACTCTATACCCTACACTCTACACCCTGCAATCTGTACCCTACACTCTATACCCTACACTCTACACTCTGTACCCTACACTCTATACCCTACACTCTATACCCTACACTCTATACCCTACACTCTATACCCTACACTCTACACTCTATACCCTACACTCTATACCATACATTCTACACCCTACACTCTATACCATACACTCTATACCCTACACTTTACACTCTATACCCTGCACTCTATACCATACACTCTACACTTTATACCCTACACTCTATACCATACACACTATACCCTACACTCTATACCCTACACTCTATACCCTACACTCTATACCCTACACTCTAATCCCTACACTCTAATCCCTACACTCTAATCCCTACACTCTATACCCTACACTCTATACTCTACACTCTACACTCTATACCCTACACTCTAATCCCTACACTCTAATCCCTACACTCTACACTCTATACCCTACACTCTATACCCTACACTCTATACCCTACACTCTACACTCTATACCCTACACTCTATACCCTACACTCTACACTCTATACCATACACTCTATACCCTACACTCTATACCATACACTCTATACCCTACACTCTATACCCTACACTCCACACCCTACACTCTATACCTTACACTCTATACCCTACACTCTAAAATCTATACCCTACACTCTATACCCTACACTCTATACCCTATACCCTACACTCTATACACTACACTCTATACCATACACGCTATACTCTATACCCTACACTCTATACCATACACTCTACATCCTACACTCTACACCACTCTACACCCCACACTCTACACCCTACACCCTACACTCTATACCCTACACTCCACACCATACACTCTATACCCTATACCCTATACCCTACATTCTATACCCTACACTCTATACCCTACACTCTATACCCTACACTCTATACCCTACACTCTACACTCTATACCCTACACTCTATACCATACACTGTATACCATACACTCTATACCCTACACTCTACACTCTATATCCTACACTCTATACCCTACACTTTACACTCTACACCCTACACTCTACATTCTATACCCTACACTCTAAACTCTACACTCTATAGCCTACACTCTATACCCTACACTCTATACCCTACACTCTACACTTTATACCCTACACTCTATACCATACACTCTATACCCTACACTCTACACTTTATACCCTACACTCTATACCATACACTCTATACCCTACACTCTATACCCTACACTATACACTCTATACCCTACACTCTACACTGTATACCATACACTCTATGCCCCACACTCTCTACCCTAAACTCTACATTCTATACCCTACACTCTACACCCTAAGCTCTATACCATACACTCTATACCCTACACTCTATACCCTACACTCTATACCCTACACTCTATACCCTACACCCTACGCTCTATACGCTACACTCTATAACCTACACTCTATACCCTACACTCTATACTCTACACTCTACATTTTATACCCTACACTCTATACCATACACTCTATACCCTACACTCTATACCCTACACCCTACGCTCTATACGCTACACTCTATAACCTACACTCTATACCCTACACTCTATACCCTAAACTCTACACTCTATACACTACACTCTACACCCTAAGCTCTATACCCTACACTCTATACCCTACACTCTATACCCTACACTCTATACCCTACACCCTACGCTCTATACGCTACACTCTATACCCTACACTATACACTCTATACCCTACACTCTACACTGTATACCATACACTCTATGCCCCACACTCTATACCCTAAACTCTACACTCTATACACTACACTCTACACCCTAAGCTCTATACCCTACACTCTATACCCTACACTCTACACTCTATACCCTACACTCTATACCCTACACCCTACGCTCTATACGCTACACTCTATACCCTACACTATACACTCTATACCCTACACTCTACACTGTATACCATACACTCTATGCCCCACACTCTATACCCTAAACTCTACACTCTATACCCTACACTCTACACCCTAAGCTCTATACCCTACACTCTATACCCTACACTCTACACTCTATACCCTACACTCTACACTCTACACTGTATACCATACACTCTATGCCCCACACTCTATACCCTAAAATCTACACTCTATACCCTACACTCTACACCCTAAACTCTATACCATACACTCTATACCCTACACTCTACACTCTATACCCTACACTCTACACTCTATACCCTACACTCTACACTCTATACCCTACACTCTATACCCTACACTCTATACCCTACACTCTACACTCTATACCCTACACTCTATACCCTACACTCTATACCCTACACTCTACACTCTATACCCTACACTCTATACCCTACACTCTACACTCTATACCCTACACTCTATACCCTACACTCTATACCATACACTCTATACCATATACTCTATACCCTACACTCTATACCCTACACTCTACACCCTACACTCTATACCCTACACTCTACACTCTATACCCTACACTCTATACCCTACACTCTATACCCTACACTCTATACCCTATACCCTACACTCTATACACTACACTCTATACCATACACGCTATACTCTATACCCTACACTCTATACCATACACTCTAAATCCTACACTCTACACCACTCTACACACCACACTCTACACCCTACAACCTACACTCTATACCCTACACTCTACACCATACACTCTATACCCTATACCCTACAATCTATACCCTACACTCTATACCCTACACTCTATACCCTACACTCTATACCCTACACTCTACACTCTATACCCTACACTCTATACCCTACACTCTACACTCTATACCCTACACTCTATACCCTACACTCTATAAAATACACTCTATACCCTACACTCTACACTCTATACCATACACTCTATACCCTACACTCTATACCATACACTCTATACCCTACACTCTATACCCTACACTCCACACCCTACACTCTATACCTTACACTCTATACCCTACACTCTAAAATCTATACCCTACACTCTATACCCTACACTCTATACCCTATACCCTACACTCTATACACTACACTCTATACCATACACGCTATACTCTATACCCTACACTCTATACCATACACTCTACATCCTACACTCTACACCACTCTACACCCCACACTCTACACCCTACACCCTACACTCTATACCCTACACTCCACACCATACACTCTATACCCTATACCCTATACCCTACATTCTATACCCTACACTCTATACCCTACACTCTATACCCTACACTCTATACCCTACACTCTACACTCTATACCCTACACTCTATACCATACACTGTATACCCTACACTCTATACCCTACACTCTACACTCTATATCCTACACTCTATACCCTACACTTTACACTCTACACCCTACACTCTACATTCTATACCCTACACTCTAAACTCTACACTCTATAGCCTACACTCTATACCCTACACTCTATACCCTACACTCTACACTTTATACCCTACACTCTATACCATACACTCTATACCCTACACTCTACACTTTATACCCTACACTCTATACCATACACTCTATACCCTACACTCTATACCCTACACTATACACTCTATACCCTACACTCTACACTGTATACCATACACTCTATGCCCCACACTCTCTACCCTAAACTCTACATTCTATACCCTACACTCTACACCCTAAGCTCTATACCATACACTCTATACCCTACACTCTATACCCTACACTCTATACCCTACACTCTATACCCTACACCCTACGCTCTATACGCTACACTCTATAACCTACACTCTATACCCTACACTCTATACTCTACACTCTACATTTTATACCCTACACTCTATACCATACACTCTATACCCTACACTCTATACCCTACACTCTATACCCTACACTCTATACCCTACACCCTACGCTCTATACGCTACACTCTATAACCTACACTCTATACCCTACACTCTATACCCTAAACTCTACACTCTATACACTACACTCTACACCCTAAGCTCTATACCCTACACTCTATACCCTACACTCTATACCCTACACCCTACGCTCTATACGCTACACTCTATACCCTACACTATACACTCTATACCCTACACTCTACACTGTATACCATACACTCTATGCCCCACACTCTATACCCTAAACTCTACACTCTATACCCTACACTCTACACCCTAAGCTCTATACCCTACACTCTATACCCTACACTCTACACTCTATACCCTACACTCTACACTCTACACTGTACACCATACACTCTATGCCCCACACTCTATACCCTAAAATCTACACTCTATACCCTACACTCTACACCCTAAACTCTATACCATACACTCTATACCCTACACTCTACACTCTATACCCTACACTCTACACTCTATACCCTACACTCTACACTCTATATCCTACACTCTATACCCTACACTCTATACCCTACACTCTACACTCTATACCCTACACTCTATACCCTACACTCTATACCCTACACTCTACACTCTATACCCTACACTCTATACCCTACACTCTACACTCTATACCCTACACTCTATACCCTACACTCTATACCATACACTCTATACCATATACTCTATACCCTACACTCTATACCCTACACTCTACACCCTACACTCTATACCCTACACTCTACACTCTATACCCTACACTCTATACCCTACACTCTATACCCTACACTCTATACCCTATACCCTACACTCTATACACTACACTCTATACCATACACGCTATACTCTATACCCTACACTCTATACCATACACTCTAAATCCTACACTCTACACCACTCTACACCCCACACTCTACACCCTACACCCTACACTCTATACCCTACACTCTACACCATACACTCTATACCCTATACCCTATACCCTACAATCTATACCCTACACTCTATACCCTACACTCTATACCCTACACTCTACACTCTATACCCTACACTCTATACCATACACTGTATACCCTACACTCTATACCCTACACTCTACACTCTATATCCTACACTCTATACCCTACACTTTACACTCTACACCCTACACTCTACATTCTATACCCTACACTCTAAACTCTACACTCTATAGCCTACACTCTATACCCTACACTCTATACCCTACACTCTACACTTTATACCCTACACTCTATACCATACACTCTATACCCTACACTCTACACTTTATACCCTACACTCTATACCATACACTCTATACCCTACACTCTATACCCTACACTATACACTCTATACCCTACACTCTACACTGTATACCGTACACTCTATGCCCCACACTCTCTACCCTAAACTCTACATTCTATACCCTACACTCTACACCCTAAGCTCTATACCATACACTCTATACCCTACACTCTATACCCTACACTCTATACCCTACACCCTACGCTCTATACGCTACACTCTATAACCTACACTCTATACCCTACACTCTATACCCTACACTCTATACCCTACACTCTATACCATACACTCTATACCCTACACTCTATACCCTACACTCTATACCCTACACTATACACTCTATACCCTACACTCTACACTGTATACCATACACTCTATGCCCCACACTCTATGCCCTAAACTCTACACTCTATACCCTACACTATACACCCTAAGCTCTATACCCTACACTCTATACCCTACACTTTATACCCTACACTCTATACCCTACACTCTATACCCTACACCCTACGCTCTATACGCTACACTCTATACCCTACACTATACACTCTATACCTTACACAATACACTGTATACCATACACTCTATGCCCCACACTCTATACCCTACACTCTACACTCTATACCCTACACTCTATACCCTACACCCTACGCTCTATACGCTACACTCTATACCCTTCACTCTACACTCTACACTGTATACCATACACTCTATGCCCCACACTCTATACCCTAAACTCTACACTCTATACCCTACACTCTACACCCTAAACTCTATACCATACACTCTATACCCTACACTCTACACTCTATACCCTACACTCTACACTCTATACCCTACACTCTACACTCTATACCCTACACTCTATACCATACACTCTATACCCTACACTCTACACTCTATACCCTACACTCTATACCCTACACTCTATACCCTACACTCTACACTCTATACCCTACACTCTATACCCTACACTCTACACTCTATACCCTACACTCTATACCCTACACTCTATACCATACACTCTATACCATATACGCTATACCCTACACTCTATACCCTACACTCTACACCCTACACTCTATACCCTACACTCTACACTCTATACCCTACACTCTATACCCTACACTCTATACTCTACACTCTATACCCTACACTCTATACCCTACACTCTACACTCTATACCCTACACTCTACACTATATACCCTACACACTATACCCTAAACTCTATACCCTACACTCTACACTCTATACCCTACACTCTACACCCTGCAATCTGTACCCTACACTCTATACCCTACACTCTACACTCTGTACCCTACACTCTATACCCTACACTCTATACCCTACACTCTATACCCTACACTCTATACCCTACACTCTACACTCTATACCCTACACTCTATACCATACATTCTACACCCTACACTCTATACCATACACTCTATACCCTACACTTTACACTCTATACCCTGCACTCTATACCATACACTCTACACTTTATACCCTACACTCTATACCATACACACTATACCCTACACTCTATACCCTACACTCTATACCCTACACTCTATACCCTACACTCTAATCCCTACACTCTAATCCCTACACTCTAATCCCTACACTCTATACCCTACACTCTATACTCTACACTCTACACTCTACACCCTACACTCTAATCCCTACACTCTAATCCCTACACTCTACACTCTATACCCTACACTCTATACCCTACACTCTATACCCTACACTCTACACTCTATACCCTACACTCTATACCCTACACTCTACACTCTATACCATACACTCTATACCCTACACTCTATACCATACACTCTATACCCTACACTCTATACCCTACACTCCACACCCTACACTCTATACCTTACACTCTATACCCTACACTCTAAAATCTATACCCTACACTCTATACCCTACACTCTATACCCTATACCCTACACTCTATACACTACACTCTATACCATACACGCTATACTCTATACCCTACACTCTATACCATACACTCTACATCCTACACTCTACACCACTCTACACCCCACACTCTACACCCTACACCCTACACTCTATACCCTACACTCCACACCATACACTCTATACCCTATACCCTATACCCTACATTCTATACCCTACACTCTATACCCTACACTCTATACCCTACACTCTATACCCTACACTCTACACTCTATACCCTACACTCTATACCATACACTGTATACCATACACTCTATACCCTACACTCTACACTCTATATCCTACACTCTATACCCTACACTTTACACTCTACACCCTACACTCTACATTCTATACCCTACACTCTAAACTCTACACTCTATAGCCTACACTCTATACCCTACACTCTATACCCTACACTCTACACTTTATACCCTACACTCTATACCATACACTCTATACCCTACACTCTACACTTTATACCCTACACTCTATACCATACACTCTATACCCTACACTCTATACCCTACACTATACACTCTATACCCTACACTCTACACTGTATACCATACACTCTATGCCCCACACTCTCTACCCTAAACTCTACATTCTATACCCTACACTCTACACCCTAAGCTCTATACCATACACTCTATACCCTACACTCTATACCCTACACTCTATACCCTACACTCTATACCCTACACCCTACGCTCTATACGCTACACTCTATAACCTACACTCTATACCCTACACTCTATACTCTACACTCTACATTTTATACCCTACACTCTATACCATACACTCTATACCCTACACTCTATACCCTACACCCTACGCTCTATACGCTACACTCTATAACCTACACTCTATACCCTACACTCTATACCCTAAACTCTACACTCTATACACTACACTCTACACCCTAAGCTCTATACCCTACACTCTATACCCTACACTCTATACCCTACACTCTATACCCTACACCCTACGCTCTATACGCTACACTCTATACCCTACACTATACACTCTATACCCTACACTCTACACTGTATACCATACACTCTATGCCCCACACTCTATACCCTAAACTCTACACTCTATACACTACACTCTACACCCTAAGCTCTATACCCTACACTCTATACCCTACACTCTACACTCTATACCCTACACTCTATACCCTACACCCTACGCTCTATACGCTACACTCTATACCCTACACTATACACTCTATACCCTACACTCTACACTGTATACCATACACTCTATGCCCCACACTCTATACCCTAAACTCTACACTCTATACCCTACACTCTACACCCTAAGCTCTATACCCTACACTCTATACCCTACACTCTACACTCTATACCCTACACTCTACACTCTACACTGTATACCATACACTCTATGCCCCACACTCTATACCCTAAAATCTACACTCTATACCCTACACTCTACACCCTAAACTCTATACCATACACTCTATACCCTACACTCTACACTCTATACCCTACACTCTACACTCTATACCCTACACTCTACACTCTATACCCTACACTCTATACCCTACACTCTATACCCTACACTCTACACTCTATACCCTACACTCTATACCCTACACTCTATACCCTACACTCTACACTCTATACCCTACACTCTATACCCTACACTCTACACTCTATACCCTACACTCTATACCCTACACTCTATACCATACACTCTATACCATATACTCTATACCCTACACTCTATACCCTACACTCTACACCCTACACTCTATACCCTACACTCTACACTCTATACCCTACACTCTATACCCTACACTCTATACCCTACACTCTATACCCTATACCCTACACTCTATACACTACACTCTATACCATACACGCTATACTCTATACCCTACACTCTATACCATACACTCTAAATCCTACACTCTACACCACTCTACACACCACACTCTACACCCTACAACCTACACTCTATACCCTACACTCTACACCATACACTCTATACCCTATACCCTATACCCTACAATCTATACCCTACACTCTATACCCTACACTCTATACCCTACACTCTATACCCTACACTCTACACTCTATACCCTACACTCTATACCATACACTGTATACCCTACACTCTATACCCTACACTCTACACTCTATATCCTACACTCTATACCCTACACTTTACACCCTACACTCTACATTCTATACCCTACACTCTAAACTCTACACTCTATAGCCTACACTCTATACCCTACACTCTATACCCTACACTCTACACTTTATACCCTACACTCTATACCATACACTCTATACCCTACACTCTACACTTTATACCCTACACTCTATACCATACACTCTATACGCTACACTCTATACCCTACACTATACACTCTATACCCTACACTCTACACTGTATACCGTACACTCTATGCCCCACACTCTCTACCCTAAACTCTACATTCTATACCCTACACTCTACACCCTAAGCTCTATACCATACACTCTATACCCTACACTCTATACCCTACACTCTATACCCTACACTCTATACCCTACACCCTACGCTCTATACGCTACACTCTATAACCTACACTCTATACCCTACACTCTATACCCTACACTCTATACCCTACACTCTATACCATACACTCTATACCCTACACTCTATACCCTACACTCTATACCCTACACTATACACTCTATACCCTACACTCTACACTGTATACCATACACTCTATGCCCCACACTCTATGCCCTAAACTCTACACTCTATACCCTACACTATACACCCTAAGCTCTATACCCTACACTCTATACCCTACACTTTATACCCTACACTCTATACCCTTCACTCTATACCCTACACCCTACGCTCTATACGCTACACTCTATACCCTACACTATACACTCTATACCTTACACAATACACTGTATACCATACACTCTATGCCCCACACTCTATACCCTAAACTCTACACTCTATACCCTACACTCTACACCCTAAGCTCTATACCCTACACTCTATACCCTACACTCTACACTCTATACCCTACACTCTATACCCTACACCCTACGCTCTATACGCTACACTCTATACCCTTCACTCTACACTCTACACTGTATACCATACACTCTATGCCCCACACTCTATACCCTAAACTCTACACTCTATACCCTACACTCTACACCCTAAACTCTATACCATACACTCTATACCCTACACTCTACACTCTATACCCTACACTCTACACTCTATACCCTACACTCTACACTCTATACCCTACACTCTATACCATACACTCTGTACCCTACACTCTACACTCTATACCCTACATTCTATACCCTACACTCTATACCCTACACTCTACACTCTATACCTTACACTCTATACCCTACACTCTACACTCTATACCCTACACTCTATACCCTACACTCTATACCATACACTCTATACCATATACGCTATACCCTACACTCTATACCCTACACTCTACACCCTACACTCTATACCCTACACTCTACACTCTATACCCTACACTCTATACCCTACACTCTATACTCTACACTCTATACCCTACACTCTATACCCTACACTCTACACTCTATACCCTACACTCTACACTATATACCCTACACACTATACCCTAAACTCTATACCCTACACTCTACACTCTATACCCTACACTCTACACCCTGCAATCTGTACCCTACACTCTATACCCTACACTCTACACTCTGTACCCTACACTCTATACCCTACACTCTATACCCTACACTCTATACCCTACACTCTATACCCTACACTCTACACTCTATACCCTACACTCTATACCATACACTCTACACCCTACACTCTATACCATACACTCTATACCCTACACTTTACACTCTATACCCTGCACTCTATACCATACACTCTACACTTTATACCCTACACTCTATACCATACACACTATACCCTACACTCGATACCCTACACTCTATACCCTACACTCTATACCCTACACTCTAATCCCTACACTCTAATCCCTACACTCTAATCCCTACACTCTATACCCTACACTCTATACTCTACACTCTACACTCTATACCCTACACTCTAATCCCTACACTCTAATCCCTACACTCTACACTCTATACCCTACACTCTATACCCTACACTCTATACCCTACACTCTACACTCTATACCCTACACTCTATACCCTACACTCTACACTCTATACCATACACTCTATACCCTACACTCTATACCATACACTCTATACCCTACACTCTATACCCTACACTCCACACCCTACACTCTATACCTTACACTCTATACCCTACACTCTAAAATCTATACCCTACACTCTATACCCTACACTCTATACCCTATACCCTACACTCTATACACTACACTCTATACCATACACGCTATACTCTATACCCTACACTCTATACCATACACTCTACATCCTACACTCTACACCACTCTACACCCCACACTCTACACCCTACACCCTACACTCTATACCCTACACTCCACACCATACACTCTATACCCTATACCCTATACCCTACATTCTATACCCTACACTCTATACCCTACACTCTATACCCTACACTCTATACCCTACACTCTACACTCTATACCCTACACTCTATACCATACACTGTATACCATACACTCTATACCCTACACTCTACACTCTATATCCTACACTCTATACCCTACACTTTACACTCTACACCCTACACTCTACATTCTATACCCTACACTCTAAACTCTACACTCTATAGCCTACACTCTATACCCTACACTCTATACCCTACACTCTACACTTTATACCCTACACTCTATACCATACACTCTATACCCTACACTCTACACTTTATACCGTACACTCTATACCATACACTCTATACCCTACACTCTATACCCTACACTATACACTCTATACCCTACACTCTACACTGTATACCATACACTCTATGCCCCACACTCTCTACCCTAAACTCTACATTCTATACCCTACACTCTACACCCTAAGCTCTATACCATACACTCTATACCCTACACTCTATACCCTACACTCTATACCCTACACTCTATACCCTACACCCTACGCTCTATACGCTACACTCTATAACCTACACTCTATACCCTACACTCTATACTCTACACTCTACATTTTATACCCTACACTCTATACCATACACTCTATACCCTACACTCTATACCCTACAACCTACGCTCTATACGCTACACTCTATAACCTACACTCTATACCCTACACTCTATACCCTAAACTCTACACTCTATACACTACACTCTACACCCTAAGCTCTATACCCTACACTCTATACCCTACACTCTATACCCTACACTCTATACCCTACACCCTACGCTCTATACGCTACACTCTATACCCTACACTATACACTCTATACCCTACACTCTACACTGTATACCATACACTCTATGCCCCACACTCTATACCCTAAACTCTACACTCTATACACTACACTCTACACCCTAAGCTCTATACCCTACACTCTATACCCTACACTCTACACTCTATACCCTACACTCTATACCCTACACCCTACGCTCTATACGCTACACTCTATACCCTACACTCTACACTCTACACTGTATACCATACACTCTATGCCCCACACTCTATACCCTAAACTCTACACTCTATACCCTACACTCTACACCCTAAACTCTATACCATACACTCTATACCCTACACTCTACACTCTATACCCTACACTCTACACTCTATACCCTACACTCTACACTCTATACCCTACACTCTATACCATACACTCTATACCCTACACTCTACACTCTATACCCTACACTCTATACCCTACACTCTATACCCTACACTCTACACTCTATACCCTACACTCTATACCCTACACTCTACACTTTATACCGTACACTCTATACCATACACTCTATACCCTACACTCTACACTTTATACCGTACACTCTATACCATACACTCTATACCCTACACTCTATACCCTACACTATACACTCTATACCCTACACTCTACACTGTATACCATACACTCTATGCCCCACACTCTCTACCCTAAACTCTACATTCTATACCCTACACTCTACACCCTAAGCTCTATACCATACACTCTATACCCTACACTCTATACCCTACACTCTATACCCTACACTCTATACCCTACACCCTACGCTCTATACGCTACACTCTATAACCTACACTCTATACCCTACACTCTATACTCTACACTCTACATTTTATACCCTACACTCTATACCATACACTCTATACCCTACACTCTATACCCTACACCCTACGCTCTATACGCTACACTCTATAACCTACACTCTATACCCTACACTCTATACCCTAAACTCTACACTCTATACACTACACTCTACACCCTAAGCTCTATACCCTACACTCTATACCCTACACTCTATACCCTACACTCTATACCCTACACCCTACGCTCTATACGCTACACTCTATACCCTACACTATACACTCTATACCCTACACTCTACACTGTATACCATACACTCTATGCCCCACACTCTATACCCTAAACTCTACACTCTATACACTACACTCTACACCCTAAGCTCTATACCCTACACTCTATACCCTACACTCTACACTCTATACCCTACACTCTATACCCTACACCCTACGCTCTATACGCTACACTCTATACCCTACACTCTACACTCTACACTGTATACCATACACTCTATGCCCCACACTCTATACCCTAAACTCTACACTCTATACCCTACACTCTACACCCTAAACTCTATACCATACACTCTATACCCTACACTCTACACTCTATACCCTACACTCTACACTCTATACCCTACACTCTACACTCTATACCCTACACTCTATACCATACACTCTATACCCTACACTCTACACTCTATACCCTACACTCTATACCCTACACTCTATACCCTACACTCTACACTCTATACCCTACACTCTATACCCTACACTCTACACTCTATACCCTACACTCTATACCCTACACTCTATACCATACACTCTATACTATATGCTCTATACCCTACACTCTATACCCTACACTCTACACCCTACACTCTATACCCTACACTCTACACTCTATACCCTACACTCTATACCATACACTGTATACCCAACACTCTATACCCTACACTCTACACTCTATATCCTACACTCTATACCCTACACTTTACACTCTACACCCTACACTCTACATTCTATACCCTACACTCTAAACTCTACACTCTATAGCCTACACTCTATACCCTACACTCTATACCCTACACTCTACACTTTATACCCTACACTCTATATTATACACTCTATACCCTACACTCTACACTTTATACCCTACACTCTATACCATACACTCTATACCCTACACTCTATACCCTACACTATACACTCTATACCCTACACTCTACACTGTATACCATACACTCTATGCCCTACACTCTCTACCCTAAACTCTACATTCTATACCCTACACTCTACACCCTAAGCTCTATACCATACACTCTATACCCTACACTCTATACCCTACACTCTATACCCTACACTCTATACCCTATACCCTACGCTCTATACGCTACACTCTATAACCTACACTCTATACCCTACACTCTATACCCTACACTCTACACTTTATACCCTACACTCTATATCATACACTCTATACCCTACACTCTATACCCTACACTCTATACCCTACACTCTATACCCTACACTCTATACCCTACACCCTACGCTCTATACGCTACACTCTATAACCTACACTCTATACCTTACACTCTATACCCTAAACTCTACACTCTATACCCTACACTCTACACCCTAAGCTCTATACCCTACACTCTATACCCTACACTCTATACCCTACACTCTATACCCTACACTCTATACCCTACACCCTACGCTCTATACGCTACACTCTATACCCTACACTATACACTCTATACCCTACACTCTACACTGCATACCATACACTCTATGCCCCACACTCTATACCCTAAACTCTACACTCTATACCCTACACTCTACACCCTAAGCTCTATACCCTACACTCTATACCCTACACTCTACACTCTATACCCTACACTCTATACCCTACACCCTACGCTCTATACGCTCCACTCTATACCCTACACTCTACACTCTACACTGTATACCATACACTCTATGCCCCACACTCTATACCCTAAACTCTACACTCTATACCCTACACTCTACACCCTAAACTATATACCATACACTCTATACCCTACACTCTACACTTTATACCCTACACTCTACACTCTATACCCTACACTCTACACTGTATACCCTACACCCTATACCATACACTCTATACCCTACACTCTACACTCTATACCCTACACTCTATACCCTACACTCTATACCCTACACTCTACACTCTATACCCTACACTCTATACCCTACACTCTACACTCTATACCCTACACTCTATACCCTACACTCTATAACATACACTCTATACCATATACTCCATACCCTACACTCTATACCCTACACTCTACACCCTACACTCTATACCCTACACTCTACACTCTATACCCTACACTCTATACCCTACACTCTATACCCTACACTCTATACCCTACACTCTATACCCTACACTCTACACTCTATACCCTACACTCTACACTATATACCCTACACACTATACCCTAAACTCTATACCCTACACTCTACACTCTATACCCTATACTCTACACCCTGCACTCTGTACCCTACACTCTATACCCTACACTCTACACTCTGTACCCTACACGCTATACCCTACACTCTATACCCTACACTCTATACCCTACACTCTACACTCTATACCCTACACTCTATACCATACACTCTACACTCTACACTCTATACCATACACTCTATACCCTACACTTTACACTCTATACCCTACACTCTATACCATACACTCTACACTTTATACCCTACACACTATACCCTACACTCTATACCCTACACTCTATACCCTACACTCTATACCCTACACTCTAATCCCTACACTCTAATCCCTACACTCTAATCCCTACACTCTAATCCCTACACTCTATACCCTACACTCTATACTCTACACTCTACACTCTATACCCTACACTCTAATCCCTACACTCTAATCCCTACACTCTACACTCTATACCCTACACTCTATACCCTACACTCTATACCCTACACTCTACACTCTATACCCTACACTCTATACCCTACACTCTACACTCTATACCCTACACTCTATACCCTACACTCTATAAAATACACTCTATACCCTACACTCTACACTCTATACCATACACTCTATACCCTACACTCTATACCATACACTCTATACCCTACACTCTATACCCTACACTCCACACCCTACACTCTATACCTTACACTCTATACCCTACACTCTAAAATCTATACCCTACACTCTATACCCTACACTCTATACCCTATACCCTACACTCTGTACACTACACTCTATACCATACACGCTATACTCTATACCCTACACTCTATACCATACACTCTACATCCTACACTCTACACCACTCTACACCCCACACTCTACACCCTACACCCTACACTCTATACCATACACTCTACACCATACACTCTATACCCTATACCCTATACCCTACAATCTATACCCTACACTCTATACCCTACACTCTATACCCTACACTCTATACCCTACACTCTACACTCTATACCCTACACTCTATACCATACACTGTATACCCTACACTCTATACCCTACACTCTACACTCTATATCCTACACTCTATACCCTACACTTTACACTCTACACCCTACACTCTACATTCTATACCCTACACTCTAAACTCTACACTCTATAGCCTACACTCTAAACCCTACACTCTATACCCTACACTCTACACTTTATACCCTACACTCTATACCATACACTCTATACCCTACACTCTACACTTTATACCCTACACTCTATACCATACACTCTATACCCTACACTCTATACCCTACACTATACACTCTATACCCTACACTCTACACTGTATACCATACACTCTATGCCCCACACTCTCTACCCTAAACTCTACATTCTATACCCTACACTCTACACCCTAAGCTCTATACCATACACTCTATACCCTACACTCTATACCCTACACTCTATACCCTACACTCTATACCCTACACCCTACGCTCTATACGCTACACTCTATAACCTACACTCTATACCCTACACTCTATACCCTACACTCTACACTTTATACCCTACACTCTATACCATACACTCTATACCCTACACTCTATACCCTACACTCTATACCCTACACTCTATACCCTACACCCTACGCTCTATACGCTACACTCTATACCCTACACTATACACTCTATACCCTACACTCTACACTGTATACCATACACTCTATGCCCCACACTCTATACCCTAAACTCTACACTCTATACCCTACACTCTAGACCCTAAGCTCTATACCCTACACTCTATACCCTACACTCTACACTCTATACCCTACACTCTATACCCTACACCCTAAGCTCTATACGCTACACTCTATAACCTACACTCTATACCCTACACTCTATACCCTAAACTCTACACTCTATACCCTACACTCTACACCCTAAGCTCTATACCCTACACTCTATACCCTACACTCTATACCCTACACTCTATACCCTACACTCTATACCCTACACCCTACGCTCTATACGCTACACTCTATACCCTACACTATACACTCTATACCCTACACTCTACACTGTATACCATACACTCTATGCCCCACACTCTATACCCTAAACTCTACACTCTATACCCTACACTCTACACCCTAAGCTCTATACCCTACACTCTATACCCTACACTCTACACTCTATACCCTACACTCTATACCCTACACCCTACGCTCTATACGCTACACTCTATACCCTACACTCTACACTCTACACTGTATACCATACACTCTATGCCCCACACTCTATACCCTAAACTCTACACTCTATACCCTACACTCTACACCCTAAACTCTATACCATACACTCTATACCCTACACTCTACACTCTATACCCTACACTCTACACTCTATACCCTACACTCTACACTCTATACTCTATACCCTATACCCTACACTCTATACACTACACTCTATACCATACACGCTATACTCTATACCCTACACTCTATACCATACACTCTAAATCCTACACTCTACACCACTCTACACCCCACACTCTACACCCTACACCCTACACTCTATACCCTACACTCTACACCATACACTCTATACCCTATACCCTACAATCTATACCCTACACTCTATACCCTACACTCTATACCCTACACTCTACACTCTATACCCTACACTCTATACCATACACTGTATACCCTACACTCTATACCCTACACTCTACACTCTATATCCTACACTCTATACCCTACACTTTACACTCTACACCCTACACTCTACATTCTATACCCTACACTCTAAACTCTACACTCTATAGCCTACACTCTATACCCTACACTCTATACCCTACACTCTACACTTTATACCCTACACTCTATACCATACACTCTATACCCTACACTCTACACTTTATACCCTACACTCTATACCATACACTCTATACCCTTCACTCTATACCCTACACTATACACTCTATACCCTACACTCTACACTGTATACCATACACTCTATGCCCCACACTCTCTACCCTAAACTCTACATTCTATACCCTACACTCTACACCCTAAGCTCTATACCATACACTCTATACCCTACACTCTATACCCTACACTCTATACCCTACACTCTATACCCTACACCCTACGCTCTATACGCTACACTCTATAACCTACACTCTATACCCTACACTCTATACCCTACACTCTACACTTTATACCCTACACTCTATACCATACACTCTATACCCTACACTCTATACCCTACACTCTATACCCTACACTCTATACCCTACACTCTATACCCTACACCCTACGCTCTATACGCTACACTCTATAACCTACACTCTATACCTTACACTCTATACCCTAAACTCTACACTCTATACCCTACACTCTACACCCTAAGCTCTATACCCTACACTCTATACCCTACACTCTATACCCTACACTCTATACCCTACACTCTATACCCTACACCCTACGCTCTATACGCTACACTCTATACCCTACACTATACACTCTATACCCTACACTCTACACTGCATACCATACACTCTATGCCCCACACTCTATACCCTAAACTCTACACTCTATACCCTACACTCTACACCCTAAGCTCTATACCCTACACTCTATACCCTACACTCTACACTCTATACCCTACACTCTATACCCTACACCCTACGCTCTATACGCTACACTCTATACCCTACACTCTACACTCTACACTGTATACCATACACTCTATGCCCCACACTCTATACCCTAAACTCTACACTCTATACCCTACACTCTACACCCTAAACTCTATACCATACACTCTATACCCTACACTCTACACTCTATACCCTACACTCTACACTCTATACCCTACACTCTACACTCTATACCCTACACTCTATACCATACACTATATACCCTACACTCTACACTCTATACCCTACACTCTATACCCTACACTCTATACCCTACACTCTACACTCTATACCCCACACTCTACACTCTATACCCTACACTCTATACCCTACACTCTATACCATACACTCTATACCATATACTCTATACCCTACACTCTATACCCTACACTCTACACCCTACACTCTATACCCTACACTCTACACTCTATAACCTACACTCTATACCCTACACTCTATACCCTACACTCTATACCCTACACTCTATACCCTACACTCTACACTCTATACCCTACACTCTACACTATATACCCTACACACTATACCCTAAACTCTATACCCTACACTCTACACTCTATACCCTACACTCTACACCCTGCACTCTGTACCCTACACTCTATACCCTACACTCTACACTCTGTACCCTACACTCTGTACCCTACACTCTATACCCTACACTCTATACCCTACACTCTATACCCTACACTCTACACCCTACACTCTATACCATACACTCTACACCCTACACTCTATACCATACACTCTATACCCTACACTTTACACTCTATACCCTACACTCTATACCATACACTCTACACTTTATACCCTACACTCTATACCATACACACTATACCCTACACTCTATACCCTACACTCTATACCCTACACTCTATACCCTACACTCTAATCCCTACACTCTAATCCCTACACTCTGATCCCTACACTCTAATCCCTACACTCTAATCCCTACACTCTATACCCTACACTCTATACTCTACACTCTACACTCTATACCCTACACTCTAATCCCTACACTCTAATCCCTACACTCTACACTCTATACCCTACACTCTATACCCTACACTCTATACCCTACACTCTACACTCTATACCCTACACTCTATACCCTACACTCTACACTCTATACCCTACACTCTATACCCTACACTCTATACCATACACTCTATACCCTACACTCTATACCCTACACTCCACACCCTACACTCTATACCTTACACTCTATACCCTACACTCTAAAATCTATACCCTACACTCTATACCCTACACTCTATACCCTATACCCTACACTCTATACACTACACTCTATACCATACACGCTATACTCTATACCCTACACTCTATACCATACACTCTACATCCTACACTCTACACCACTCTACACCCCACACTCTACACCCTACACTCTATACCTTACACTCTACACCATACACTCTATACCCTATACCCTATACCCTACAATCTATACCCTACACTCTATACCCTACACTCTATACCCTACACTCTATACCCTACACTCTACACTCTATACCCTACACTCTATACCATACACTGTATACCCTACACTCTATACCCTACACTCTACACTCTATATCCTACACTCTATACCCTACACTTTACACTCTACACCCTACACTCTACATTCTATACCCTACACTCTAAACTCTACACTCTATTGCCTACACTCTATACCGTAGACTCTATACCCTACACTCTACACTTTATACCCTACACTCTATACCATACACTCTATACCCTACACTCTACACTTTATACCCTACACTCTATACCATACACTCTATACCCTACACTCTATACCCTACACTATACACTCTATACCCTACACTCTACACTGTATACCATACACTCTATGCCCCACACTCTCTACCCTAAACTCTACATTCTATACCCTACACTCTACACCCTAAGCTCTATACCATACACTCTATACCCTACACTCTATACCCTACACTCTATACCCTACACTCTATACCCTACACCCTACGCTCTATACGCTACACTCTATAACCTACACTCTATACCCTACACTCTATACCCTAAACTCTACACTCTATACCCTACACTCTACACCCTAAGCTCTATACCCTACACTCTATACCCTACACTCTATACCCTACACTCTATACCCTACACTCTATACCCTACACCCTACGCTCTATACGCTACACTCTATACCCTACACTATACACTCTATACCCTACACTCTACACTGTATACCATACAATCTATGCCCCACACTCTATACCCTAAACTCTACACTCTATACCATACACTCTACACCCTAAGCTCTATACCCTACACTCTATACCCTACACTCTACACTCTATACCCTACACTCTATACCCTACACCCTACGCTCTATACGCTACACTCTATACCCTACACTCTACACTCTACACTGTATACCATACACTCTATGCCCCACACTCTATACCCTAAACTCTACACTCTATACCCTACACTCTACACCCTAAACTCTATACCATACACTCTATACCCTACACTCTACACTCTATACCCTACACTCTACACTCTATACCCTACACTCTACACTCTATACCCTACACTCTATACCATACACTCTATACCCTACACTCTACACTCTATACCCTACACTCTATACCCTACACTCTACACTCTATACCCTACACTCTATACCCTACACTCTACACTCTATACCCTACACTCTATACCCTACACTCTATACCATACACTCTATACCATATACTCTATACCCTACACTCTATACCCTACACTCTACACCCTACACTCTATACCCTACACTCTACACTCTATACCCTACACTCTATACCCTACACTCTATACCCTACACTCTATACCCTACACTCTATACCCTATACCCTACACTCTATACACTACACTCTATACCATACACGCTATACTCTATACCCTACACTCTATACCATACACTCTAAATCCTACACTCTACACCACTCTACACCCCACACTCTACACCCTACACCCTACACTCTATACCCTACACTCTACACCATACACTCTATACCCTATACCCTATACCCTACAATCTATACCCTACACTCTATACCCTACACTCTATACCCTACACTCTACACTCTATACCCTACACTCTATACCATACACTGTATACCCTACACTCTATACCCTACACTCTACACTCTATATCCTACACTCTATACCCTACACTTTACACTCTACACCCTACACTCTACATTCTATAACCTACACTCTAAACTCTACACTCTATAGCCTACACTCTATACCCTACACTCTATACCCTACACTCTACACTTTATACCCTACACTCTATACCATACACTCTATACCCTACACTCTACACTTTATACCCTACACTCTATACCATACACTCTATACCCTTCACTCTATACCCTACACTATACACTCTATACCCTACACTCTACACTGTATACCATACACTCTATGCCCCACACTCTCTACCCTAAACTCTACATTCTATACCCTACACTCTACACCCTAAGCTCTATACCATACACTCTATACCCTACACTCTATACCCTACACTCTATACCCTACACTCTATACCCTACACCCTACGCTCTATACGCTACACTCTATAACCTACACTCTATACCCTACACTCTATACCCTACACTCTACACTTTATACCCTACACTCTATACCATACACTCTATACCCTACACTCTATACCCTACACTCTATACCCTACACTCTATACCCTACACTCTATACCCTACACCCTACGCTCTATACGCTACACTCTATAACCTACACTCTATACCTTACACTCTATACCCTAAACTCTACACTCTATACCCTACACTCTACACCCTAAGCTCTATACCCTACACTCTATACCCTACACTCTATACCCTACACTCTATACCCTACACTCTATACCCTACACCCTACGCTCTATACGCTACACTCTATACCCTACACTATACACTCTATACCCTACACTCTATACTGCATACCATACACTCTATGCCCCACACTCTATACCCTAAACTCTACACTCTATACCCTACACTCTACACCCTAAGCTCTATACCCTACACTCTATACCCTACACTCTACACTCTATACCCTACACTCTATACCCTACACCCTACGCTCTATACGCTACACTCTATACCCTACACTCTACACTCTACACTGTATACCATACACTCTATGCCCCACACTCTATACCCTAAACTCTACACTCTATACCCTACACTCTACACCCTAAACTCTATACCATACACTCTATACCCTACACTCTACACTCTATACCCTACACTCTACACTCTATACCCTACACTCTACACTCTATACCCTACACTCTATACCATACACTATATACCCTACACTCTACACTCTATACCCTACACTCTATACCCTACACTCTATACCCCACACTCTACACTCTATACCCCACACTCTACACTCTATACCCTACACTCTATACCCTACACTCTATACCATACACTCTATACCATATACTCTATACCCTACACTCTATACCCTACACTCTACACCCTACACTCTATACCCTACACTCTACACTCTATAACCTACACTCTATACCCTACACTCTATACCCTACACTCTATACCCTACACTCTATACCCTACACTCTACACTCTATACCCTACACTCTACACTATATACCCTACACACTATACCCTAAACTCTATACCCTACACTCTACACTCTATACCCTACACTCTACACCCTGCACTCTGTACCCTACACTCTATACCCTACACTCTACACTCTGTACCCTACACTCTATACCCTACACTCTATACCCTACACTCTATACCCTACACTCTATACCCTACACTCTACACCCTACACTCTATACCATACACTCTACACCCTACACTCTATACCATACACTCTATACCCTACACTTTACACTCTATACCCTACACTCTATACCATACACTCTACACTTTATACCCTACACTCTATACCATACACACTATACCCTACACTCTATACCCTACACTCTATACCCTACACTCTATACCCTACACTCTAATCCCTACACTCTAATCCCTACACTCTGATCCCTACACTCTAATCCCTACACTCTAATCCCTACACTCTATACCCTACACTCTATACTCTACACTCTACACTCTATACCCTACACTCTAATCCCTACACTCTAATCCCTACACTCTACACTCTATACCCTACACTCTATACCCTACACTCTATACCCTACACTCTATACCCTACACTCTACACTCTATACCCTACACTCTATACCCTACACTCTATACCCTACACTCTATACCCTACACTCTATACCCTACACTCTATACTCTATACCCTACACTCTACACTATATACCCTACACACTATACCCTAAACTCTATACCCTACACTCTACACTCTATACCCTACACTCTACACCCTGCACTCTGTACCCTACACTCTATACCCTACACTCTATACCCTACACCCTACGCTCTATACGCTACACTCTATAACCTACACTCTATACCTTACACTCTATACCCTAAACTCTACACTCTATACCCTACACTCTACACCCTAAGCTCTATACCCTACACTCTATACCCTACACTCTATACCCTACACTCTATACCCTACACTCTATACCCTACACCCTACGCTCTATATGCTACACTCTATACCCTACACTATACACTCTATACCCTACACTCTACACTGCATACCATACACTCTATGCCCCACACTCTATACCCTAAACTCTACACTCTATACCCTACACTCTACACCCTAAGCTCTATACCCTACACTCTACACTTTATACCCTACACTCTATACCATACACTCTATACCCTACACTCTACACTTTATACCCTACACTCTATACCATACACTCTATGCCCTACACTCTATACCCTACACTATACACTCTATACCCTACACTCTACACTGTATACCATACACTCTATGCCCCACACTCTCTACCCTAAACTCTACATTCTATACCCTACACTCTACACCCTAAGCTCTATACCATACACTCTATACCCTACACTCTATACCCTACACTCTATACCCTACACTCTATACCCTACACCCTACGCTCTATACGCTACACTCTATAACCTACACTCTATACCCTACACTCTATACCCTACACTCTACACTTTATACCCTACACTCTATACCATACACTCTATACCCTACACTCTATACCCTACACTCTATACCCTACACTCTAAACCCTACACTCTATACCCTACACCCTACGCTCTATACGCTACACTCTATAACCTACACTCTATACCTTACACTCTATACCCTAAACTCTACACTCTATACCCTACACTCTACACCCTAAGCTCTATACCCTACACTCTATACCCTACACTCTATACCCTACACTCTATACCCTACACTCTATACCCTACACCCTACGCTCTATATGCTACACTCTATACCCTACACTATACACTCTATACCCTACACTCTACACTGCATACCATACACTCTATGCCCCACACTCTATACCCTAAACTCTACACTCTATACCCTACACTCTACACCCTAAGCTCTATACCCTACACTCTATACCCTACACTCTACACTCTATACCCTACACTCTATACCCTACACCCTACGCTCTATACGCTACACTCTATACCCTACACTCTACACTCTACACTGTATACCATACACTCTATGCCCCACACTCTATACCCTAAACTCTACACTCTATACCCTACACTCTACACCCTAAACTCTATACCATACACTCTATACCCTACACTCTACACTCTATACCCTACACTCTACACTCTATACCCTACACTCTACACTCTATACCCTACACTCTATACCATACACTCTATACCCTACACTCTACACTCTATACCCTACACTCTATACCCTACACTCTATACCCTACACTCTACACTCTATACCCTACACTCTATACCCTACACTCTACACTATATACCCTACACTCTATACCCTACACTCTATACCATACACTCTATACCATATACTCTATACCCTACACTCTATACCCTACACTCTACACCCTACACTCTATACCCTACACTCTACACTCTATACCCTACACTCTATACCCTACACTCTATACCCTACACTCTATACCCTACACTCTATACTCTATACCCTACACTCTACACTATATACCCTACACACTATACCCTAAACTCTATACCCTACACTCTACACTCTATACCCTACACTCTACACCCTGCACTCTGTACCCTACACTCTATACCCTACACTCTATACCCTACACCCTACGCTCTATACGCTACACTCTATAACCTACACTCTATACCCTACACTCTATACCCTACACTCTACTCTTTATACCCTACACTCTATACCATACACTCTATACCCTACACTCTATACCCTACACTCTATACCCTACACTCTATACCCTACACTCTATACCCTACACCCTACGCTCTATACGCTACACTCTATAACCTACACTCTATACCTTACACTCTATACCCTAAACTCTACACTCTATACCCTACACTCTACACCCTAAGCTCTATACCCTACACTCTATACCCTACACTCTATACCCTACACTCTATACCCTACACTCTATACCCTACACCCTACGCTCTATATGCTACACTCTATACCCTACACTATACACTCTATACCCTACACTCTACACTGCATACCATACACTCTATGCCCCACACTCTATACCCTAAACTCTACACTCTATACCCTACACTCTACACCCTAAGCTCTATACCCTACACTCTATACCCTACACTCTACACTCTATACCCTACACTCTATACCCTACACCCTACGCTCTATACGCTACACTCTATACCCTACACTCTACACTCTACACTGTATACCATACACTCTATGCCCCACACTCTATACCCTAAACTCTACACTCTATACCCTACACTCTACACCCTAAACTCTATACCATACACTCTATACCCTACACTCTACACTCTATACCCTACACTCTACACTCTATACCCTACACTCTATACCATACACTCTATACCCTACACTCTACACTCTATACCCTACACTCTATACCCTACACTCTATACCCTACACTCTACACTCTATACCCTACACTCTATACCCTACACTCTACACTCTATACCCTACACTCTATACCATACACTCTATACCATATACTCTATACCCTACACTCTATACCCTACACTCTACACCCCACACTCTATACCCTACACTCTACACTCTATACCCTACACTCTATACCCTACACTCTATACCCTACACTCTATACCCTACACTCTATACCCTACACTCTATACTCTATACCCTACACTCTACACTATATACCCTACACACTATACCCTAAACTCTATACCCTACACTCTACACTCTATACCCTACACTCTAAACCCTGCACTCTGTACCCTACACTCTATACCCTACACTCTACACTCTTTACCCTACACTCTATACCCTACACTCTATACCCTACAGTCTATACCCTACACTCTATACCCTACACTCTACACTCTATACCCTACACTCTATACCATACACTCTACACCCTACACTCTATACCATACACTCTATACCCTACACTTTACACTCTATACCCTACACTCTATACCATACACTCTACACTTTATACCCTACACTCTATACCATACACACTATACCCTACACTCTATACCCTACACTCTATACCCTACACTCTAATCCCTACACTCTAATCCCTACACTCTAATCCCTACACTCTAATCCCTACACTCTATACCCTACACTCTATACTCTACACTCTACACTCTATACCCTACACTCTAATCCCTACACTCTAATTCCTACACTCTACACTCCATACCCTACACTCTATACCCTACACTCTATACCCTACACTCTACACTCTATACCCTACACTCTATACCCTACACTCTACACTCTATACCCTACACTCTATACCCTACACTCTATAAAATACACTCTATACCCTACACTCTACACTCTATACCATACACTCTATACCCTACACTCTATACCATACACTCTATACCCTACACTCCACACCCTACACTCTTTACCTTACACTCTATACCCTACACTCTAAAATCTATACCCTACACTCTATACCCTACACTCTATACCCTATACCCTACACTCTATACACTACACTCTATACCATACACGCTATACTCTATACACTACACTCTATACCATACACTCTACATCCTACACTCTACACCACTCTACACCCCACACTCTACACCCTACACCCTACACTCTATACCCTACACTCTACACCATACACTCTATACCCTATACCCTATACCCTACAATCTATACCCTACACTCTATACCCTACACTCTATACCCTACACTCTATACCCTACACTCTACACTCTATACCCTACACTCTATACCATACACTGTATACCCTACACTCTATACCCTACACTCTACACTCTATATCCTACACTCTATACCCTACACTTTACACTCTACACCCTACACTCTACATTCTATACCCTACACTCTAAACTCTACACTCTATAGCCTACACTCTATACCCTACACTCTATACCCTACACTCTACACTTTATACCCTACACTCTATACCATACACTCTATACCCTACACTCTACACTTTATAACACTTTATACCCTACACTCTATACCATACACTCTATACCCTACACTCTATACCCTACACTATACACTCTATACCCTACACTCTACACTGTATACCATACACTCTATGCCCCACACTCTCTACCCTAAACTCTACATTCTATACCCTACACTCTACACCCTAAGCTCTATACCATACAATCTATACCCTACACTCTATACCCTACACTATACACTCTATACCCTACACTCTACACTGTATACCATACACTCTATGCCCCACACTCTATACCCTAAACTCTACACTCTATACCCTACACTCTATACCCTACACTCTAATCCCTACACTCTAATCCCTACACTCTAATCCCTACACTCTAATCCCTACACTCTATACCCTACACTCTATACTCTACACTCTACACTCTATACCCTACACTCTAATCCCTACACTCTAATCCCTACACTCTACACTCTATACCCTACACTCTATACCCTACACTCTATACCCTACACTCTACACTCTATACCCTACACTCTATAACCTACACTCTACACTCTATACCCTACACTCTATACCCTACACTCTATAAAATACACTCTATACCCTACACTCTACACTCTATACCATACACTCTATACCCTACACTCTATACCATACACTCTACACCCTACACTCTATACCCTACACTCCACACCCTACACTCTATACCTTACACTCTATACCCTACACTCTAAAATCTATACCCTACACTCTATACCCTACACTCTATACCCTATACCCTACACTCTATACACTACACTCTATACCATACACGCTATACTCTATACCCTACACTCTATACCATACACTCTACATCCTACACTCTACACCACTCTACACCCCACACTCTACAACCTACACCCTACACTCTATACCCTACACTCTACACCATACACTCTATACCCTATACCCTATACCCTACAATCTATACCCTACACTCTATACCCTACACTCTATACCCTACACTCTATACCCTACACTCTACACTCTATACCCTACACTCTATACCATACACTGTATACCCTACACTCTAAACCCTACACTCTACACTCTATATCCTACACTCTATACCCTACACTTTACACTCTACACCCTACACTCTACATTCTATACCCTACACTCTAAACTCTACACTCTATAGCCTACACTCTATACCCTACACTCTATACCCTACACTCTACACTTTATACCCTACACTCTATACCATACACTCTATACCCTACACTCTACACTTTATACCCTACACTCTATACCATACACTCTATACCCTACACTCTATACCCTACACTATACACTCTATACCCTACACTCTACACTGTATACCATACACTCTATGCCCCACACTCTCTACCCTAAACTCTACATTCTATACCCTACACTCTACACCCTAAGCTCTATACCATACAATCTATACCCTACACTCTATACCCTACACTATACACTCTATACCCTACACTCTACACTGTATACCATACACTCTATGCCCCACACTCTATACCCTAAACTCTACACTCTATACCCTACACTCTATACCCTACACTCTAATCCCTACACTCTAATCCCTACACTCTAATCCCTACACTCTAATCCCTACACTCTATACCCTACACTCTATACTCTACACTCTACACTCTATACCCTACACTCTAATCCCTACACTCTAATCCCTACACTCTACACTCTATACCCTACACTCTATACCCTACACTCTATACCCTACACTCTACACTCTATACCCTACACTCTATACCCTACACTCTACACTCTATACCCTACACTCTATACCCTACACTCTATAAAATACACTCTATACCCTACACTCTACACTCTATACCATACACTCTATACCCTACACTCTATACCATACACTCTATACCCTACACTCTATACCCTACACTCCACACCCTACACTCTATACCTTACACTCTATACCCTACACTCTAAAATCTATACCCTACACTCTATACCCTACACTCTATACTCTATACCCTACACTCTATACACTACACTCTATACCATACACGCTATACTCTATACCCTACACTCTATACCATACACTCTACATCCTACACTCTACACCACTCTACACCCCACACTCTACAACCTACACCCTACACTCTATACCCTACACTCTACACCATACACTCTATACCCTATACCCTATACCCTACAATCTATACCCTACACTCTATACCCTACACTCTATACCCTACACTCTATACCCTACACTCTACACTCTATACCCTACACTCTATACCATACACTGTATACCCTACACTCTATACCCTACACTCTACACTCTATATCCTACACTCTATACCCTACACTTTACACTCTACACCCTACACTCTACATTCTATACCCTACACTCTAAACTCTACACTCTATAGCCTACACTCTATACCCTACACTCTATACCCTACACTCTACACTTTATACCCTACACTCTATACCATACACTCTATACCCTACACTCTACACTTTATACCCTACACTCTATACCATACACTCTATACCCTACACTCTATACCCTACACTATACACTCTATACCCTACACTCTACACTGTATACCATACACTCTATGCCCCACACTCTCTACCCTAAACTCTACATTCTATACCCTACACTCTACACCCTAAGCTCTATACCATACAATCTATACCCTACACTCTATACCCTACACTCTATACCCTACACTCTATACCCTACACCCTACGCTCTATACGCTACACTCTATACCTACACTCTATACCCTACACTCTATACCCTACACTCTACACTTTATACCCTACACTCTATACCATACACTCTATACCCTACACTCTATACCCTACACTCTATACCCTACACTATACACTCTATACCCTACACTCTACACTGTATACCATACACTCTATGCCCCACACTCTATACCCTAAACTCTACACTCTATACCCTACACTCTACACCCTAAGCTCTATACCCTACACTCTATACCCTACACTCTATACCCTACACTCTATACCCTACACCCTACGCTCTATACGCTACACTCTATACCCTACACTATACACTCTATACCCTACACTCTACACTGTATACCATACACTCTATGCCCCACACTCTATACCCTAAACTCTACACTCTATACCCTACACTCTACACCCTAAGCTCTATACCCTACACTCTATACCCTACACTCTACACTCTATACCCTACACTCTATACCCTACACCCTACGCTCTATACGCTACACTCTATACCCTACACTCTACACTCTACATTGTATACCATACACTCTATGCCCCACACTCTATACCCTAAACTCTACACTCTATACCCTACACTCTACACCCTAAACTCTATACCATACACTCTATACCCTACACTCTACACTCTATACCCTACACTCTATACCCTACACCCTACGCTCTATACGCTACAATCTATACCCTACACTCTACACTCTACACTGTATACCATACACTCTATGCCCCACACTCTATACCCTAAACCCTACACTCTATACCCTACACTCTACACTCTATACCCTACACTCTATACCCTACACTCTATACCATACACTCTATACCATATACTCTATACCCTATACTCTATACCCTACACTCTACACCCTACACTCTATACCCTACACTCTACACTCTATACCCTACACTCTATACCCTACACTCTATACCCTACACTCTATACCCTACACTCTATACCCTACACTCTATACTCTATACCCTACACTCTACACTATATACCCTACACACTATACCCTAAACTCTATACCCTACACTCTACACTCTATACCCTACACTCTACACCCTGCACTATGTACCCTACACTCTATACCCTACACTCTACACTCTGTACCCTACACTCTATACCCTACACTCTATACCCTACACTCTATACCCTACACTCTATACCCTACACTCTACACTCTATACCCTAGACTCTATACCATACACTCTACATCCTACACTCTATACCATACACTCTATATCCTACACTTTACACTCTATACCCTACACTCTATACCATACACTCTACACTTTATACCCTACACTCTATACCATACACACTATACCCTACACTCTATACCCTACACTCTATACCCTACACTCTATACCCTACACTCTAATCCCTACTCTCTAATCCCTACACTCTAATCCCTACACTCTAATCCCTACACTCTAATCCCTACACTCTATACCCTACACTCTATACTCTACACTCTACACTCTATACCCTACACTCTAATCCCTACACTCTAATCCCTACACTCTACACTCTATACCCTACTCTCTATACCCTACACTCTATACCCTACACTCTACACTCTATACCCTACACTCTATACCCTACACTCTACACTCTATACCCTACACTCTATACCCTACACTCTATAAAATACACTCTATACCCTACACTCTACACTCTATACCATACACTCTATACCCTACACTCTATACCATACACTCTATACCCTACACTCTATACCCTACACTCCACACCCTACACTCTATACCTTACACTCTATACCCTACACTCTAAAATCTATACCCTACACTCTATACCCTACACTCTATACCCTATACCCTACACTCTATACACTACACTCTATACCATACACGCTATACTCTATACCCTACACTCTATACCATACACTCTACATCCTACACTCTACACCACTCTACACCCCACACTCTACACCCTACACCCTACAATCTATACCCTACACTCTACACCATACACTCTATACCCTAAACCCTATACCCTACAATCTATACCCTACACTCTATACCCTACACTCTATACCCTACACTCTATACCCTACACTCTACACTCTATACCCTACACTCTATACCATACACTGTATACCCTACACTCTATACCCTACACTCTACACTCTATATCCTACACTCTATACCCTACACTTTACAATCTACACCCTACACTCTACATTCTATACCCTACACTCTAAACTCTACACTCTATAGCCTACACTCTATACCCTACACTCTATACCCTACACTCTACACTTTATACCCTACACTCTATACCATACACTCTATACCCTACACTCTACACTTTATACCCTACACTCTATACCATACACTCTATACCCTACACTCTATACCCTACACTATACACTCTATACCCTACACTCTACACTGTATACCATACACTCTATGCCCCACACTCTCTACCCTAAACTCTACATTCTATACCCCACACTCTACACCCTAAGCTCTATACCATACAATCTATACCCTACACTCTATACCCTACACTCTATACCCTACACTCTATACCCTACACTCTATACCCTACACCCTACGCTCTATACGCTACACTCTATAACCTACACTCTATACCCTACACTCTATACCCTACACTCTACACTTTATACCCTACACTCTATACCATACACTCTATACCCTACACTCTATACCCTACACTCTATACCCTACACTATACACTCTATACCCTACACTCTACACTGTATACCATACACTCTATGCCCCACACTCTATACCCTAAACTCTACACTCTATACCCTACACTCTACACCCTAAGCTCTATACCCTACACTCTATACCCTACACTCTATACCCTACACTCTATACCCTACACTCTATACCCTACACTCTATACCCTACACCCTACGCTCTATACGCTACACTCTATACCCTACACTATACACTCTATACCCTACACTCTACACTGTATACCATACACTCTATGCCCCACACTCTATACCCTAAACTCTACACTCTATACCCTACACTCTACACCCTAAGCTCTATACCCTACACTCTATACCCTACACTCTACACTCTATACCCTACACTCTATACCCTACACCCTACGCTCTATACGCTACACTCTATACCCTACACTATACACTCTATACCCTACACTCTACACTGTATACCATACACTCTATGCCCGACACTCTATACCCTAAACTCTACACTCTATACCCTACACTCTACACCCTAAACTCTATACCATACACTCTATACCCTACATTCTACACTCTATACCCTACACTCTACACTCTATACCCTACACTCTATACCATACACTCTATACCCTACACTCTACACTCTATACCCTACACTCTATACCCTACACTCTATACCCTACACTCTACACTCTATACCCTACAGTCTATACCCTACACTCTACACTCTATACCCTACACTCTATACCCTACACTCTATACCATACACTCTATACCATATACTCTATACCCTACACTCTATACCCTACACTCTACACCCTACACTCTATACCCTACACTCTACACTCTATACCCTACACTCTATACCCTACACTCTATACCCTACACTCTATACCCTACACTCTATACCCTACACTCTACACTCTATACCCTACACTCTACACTATATACCCTACACACTATACCCTAAACTCTATACCCTACACTCTACACTCTATACCCTACACTCTACACCCTGCACTCTGTACCCTACACTGTATACCCTACACTCTACACTCTGTACCCTACACTCTATACCCTACACTCTATACCCTACACTCTATTGCCTACACTCTATACCCTACACTCTATACCCTACACTCTACACTCTATACCCTACACTCTATACCATACACTCTACACCCTACACTCTATACCATACACTCTATACCCTACACTTTACACTCTATACCCTACACTCTATACCATACACTCTACACTTTATACCCTACACTCTATACCATACACACTATACCCTACACTCTATACCCTACACTCTATACCCTACACTCTAATCCCTACACTCTAATCCCTACACTCTAATCCCTACACTCTAATCCCTACACTCTATACCCTACACTCTATACTCTACACTCTACACTCTATACCCTACACTCTAATCCCTACACTCTAATCCCTACACTCTACACTCTATACCCTACACTCTATACCCTACACTCTATACCCTACACTCTACACTCTATACCCTACACTCTATACCCTACACTCTACACTCTATACCCTACACTCTATACCCTACACTCTATAAAATACACTCTATACCCTACACTCTACACTCTATACCATACACTCTATACCCTACACTCTATACCATACACTCTATACCCTACACTCCACACCCTACACTCTATACCTTACACTCTATACTCTACACTCTAAAATCTATACCCTACACTCTATACCCTACACTCTATACCCTATACCCTACACTCTATACACTACACTCTATACCATACACGCTATACTCTATACCCTACACTCTATACCATACACTCTACATCCTACACTCTACACCACTCTACACCCCACACTCTGCACCCTACACCCTACACTCTATACCCTACACTCTACACCATACACTCTATACCCTATACCCTATACCCTACAATCTATACCCTACACTCTATACCCTACACTCTATACCCTACACTCTACACTCTATACCCTACACACTATACCATACACTGTATACCCTACACTCTATACCCTACACTCTACACTCTATATCCTACACTCTATACCCTACACTTTACACTCTACACCCTACACTCTACATTCTATACCCTACACTCTAAACTCTACACTCTATAGCCTACACTCTATACCTTACACTATATACCCTACACTCTACACTTTATACCCTACACTCTATACCATACACTCTATACCCTACACTCTACACTTTATACCCTACACTCTATACCATACACTCTATACCCTACACTCTATACCCTACACTCTACACCCTACACTCTATACCCTACACTCTACACTCTATACCCTACACTCTATACCCTACACTCTATACCCTACACTCTATACCCTACACTCTACACTCTATACCCTAAACTCTACACTATATACCCTACACACTATACCCTAAACTCTATACCCTACACTCTACACTCTATACCCTACACTCTACACCCTGCACTCTGTACCCTACACTCTATACCCTACACTCTACACTCTGTACCCTACACTCTATACCCTACACTCTGTACCCTACACTCTATAGCCTACACTCTATACCCTACACTCTATACCCTACACTCTACACTCTATACCCTACACTCTATACCATACACTCTACACCCTACACTCTATACCATACACTCTATACCCTACACTTTACACTCTATACCCTACACTCTATACCATACACTCTACACTTTATACCCTACACTCTATACCCTACACTCTATACCCTACACTCTATACCCTACACCCTACGCTCTATACGCTACACTCTATACCCTACACTATACACTCTATACCCTACACTCTACACTGTATACCATACACTCTATGCCCCACACTCTATACCCTAAACTCTACACTCTATACCCTACACTCTACACCCTAAGCTCTATACCCTACACTCTATACCCTACACTCTACACTCTATACCCTACACTCTATACCCTTCACCCTACGCTCTATACGCTACACTCTATACCCTACACTCTACACTCTACACTGTATACCATACACTCTATGCCCCACACTCTATACCCTAAACTCTACACTCTATACCCTACACTCTACACCCTAAACTCTATACCATACACTCTATACCCTACACTCTACACTTTATACCCTACACTCTATACCATACACTCTATACCCTACACTCTACACTTTATACCCTACACTCTATACCATACACTCTATACCCTACACTCTATACCCTACACTATACACTCTATACCCTACACTCTACACTGTATACCATACACTCTATGCCCCACACTCTCTACCCTAAACTCTACATTCTATACCCTACACTCTACACCCTAAGCTCTATACCATACACTCTATACCCTACACTCTATACCCTACACTCTATACCCTACACTCTATACCCTACACCCTACGCTCTATACGCTACACTCTATAACCTACACTCTATACCCTACACTCTATACCCTACACTCTATACCCTACACTCTACACCCTACACTCTATGCCCTACACTCTATACCCTACACTCTATACCCTACACTCTACACTCTATACCATACACTCTATACCATACAATCTATACACTGCACTCTATACCCTAAACTCTACACTCTATACCCTACACTCTATAACATACACTCTATACACTACACTCTATATCTTACACTCTATACCCTACACTTTGCACTCTACACCCTACACTCTACACTCTACATTCTATACCCTACACTCTATACTCCACACTCTATTCCCTACACTCTATACCCTACACTCTATACCCTACACTCTACACTATATACTCTACACTCTATAGCCTACACTCTATACCCTACACTCTATACCCTACACTCTATACCCTACACTCTATACCCTACACACTATACCATACACTCTATACCCTACACTCTACAACCTGCACTCTATACCCTACACTCTATACCCTACACCCTACACTTTATACCCTACACTCTATACCCTACACTCTATACCCTACACTCTATACCCTACACTCTACACCCTACACTCTACACTCTACACTCTATACCCTACACTCTACACCCTGCACTCTGTACCCTACACTCTACACTCTTTACCCTACACTCTATACCTTACACTCTATACCCTACACTCTAAAATCTATACCCTACACTCTATACCCTACACTCTATACCCTATACCCTACACTCTATACACTACACTCTATACCATACACGCTATACTCTATACCCTACACTCTATACCATACACTCTACATCCTACACTCTACACCACTCTACACCCCACACTCTACACCCTACACCCTACACTCTATACCCTACACTCTACACCATACACTCTATACCCTATACCCTATACCCTACAATCTATACCCTACACTCTATACCCTACACTCTATACCCTACACTCTATACCCTACACTCTACACTCTATACCCTACACTCTATACCATACACTGTATACCCTACACTCTATACCCTACACTCTACACTTTATACCCTACACTTTATACCATACACTCTATACCCTACACTCTACACTTTATACCCTACACTCTATACCATACACTCTATACCATACACTCTATACCCTACACTATACACTCTATACCCTACACTCTACACTGTATACCATACACTCTATGCCCCACACTCTCTACCCTAAACTCTACATTCTATACCCTACACTCTACACCCTAAGCTCTATACCATACACTCTATACCCTACACTCTATACCCTACACTCTATACCCTACACTCTATACCCTACACCCTACGCTCTATACGCTACACTCTATAACCTACACTCTATACCCTACACTCTATACCCTACACTCTACACCCTACACTCTATGCCCTACACTCTATACCCTACACTCTATACCCTACACTCTACACTCTATACCATACACTCTATACCATACAATCTATACACTACACTTTATACCCTAAACTCTACACCCTATACCCTACACTCTATAACATACACTCTATACACTACACTCTATATCTTACACTCTATACCCTACACTTTGCACTCTACACCCTACACTCTACACTCTACATTCTATACTTACACTCTATACTCCACACTCTATACCCTACACTCTATACCCTACACTCTATACCCTACACTCTACACTATATACTCTACACTCTATAGCCTACACTCTATACCCTACACTCTATACCCTACACTCTATACCCTACACTCTATACCCTACACTTTATACCCTACACCCTATACCATACACTCTATACCCTACACTCTACAACCTGCACTCTATACCCTACACTCATTCAAGATTCAAGATTCAAAGAAGCTTTATTGGCAGGACCAAATACACATCAGTTTTGCCAAAGCAAGTGTATAGAGGCAATAGGGATAGGGACTGAGGGGATGTTGGGTAGGAGCTGTGGGGGGAGGTGGATGGGGCAGATCCAGGTTGGGGGCTATAGTCCATGGCATAGGGGAGGTGGATGGGGCAGATCCAGGTTGGGGGCTATAGTCCATGGCATAGGGGAGGTGGATGGGGCAGGTTCAGGTTGGGGGCTATAGTCCATGGCATAGGGGAGGTGGATGGGGCAGGTCCATTGTGGGGGCTATAGTCCATGGCATAGGGGAGGTGGATGGGGCAGATCCAGGTTGGGGGCTATAGTCCATGGCATCATAGTTCTCTTTCTCGCAGTCTATGGCATTCGCTCACATACCGCGCTGCTATCTCCACCGCTCTCTCTTCTTCTCCCAGCAAGATATATGTTTTCTCTTCCTCCTTCATGGTGATGAAGTCTGGGAAGAGATGTGAGAGTCTCCTGAAGTGAGTGTCCCTCACTGCTGAGTATTTGGAGCAGTGTAGCAGGAAGTGGGTTTCGTCCTCTATGGCCTCCTGGTCACAGTGTTGGCACAGTCTTTCCTCCCTGGGCTTGTAGCTCTGCCTGTGTCGGCCACATTCGATGGCCAGACTGTGGGCGCTGAGTCTATATCGGCTCAGGATCTGGCGGTCTCTGGGGTCCGGGAGTTTCTCCAGATATGGGGCCAGTCTGTAGTCTCTCTGTAGGCTCCGGTACATGGTCAGTTTCTGTGAGCTGATGATATCATTCTTCCAGTCACTGACATACCTCTCCTGGCCTTCATCTGCCATCTTCCTAATTCCGGCTTTTGTCAGGTTGTTGTGATTGGTTGAGACTCTATACCCTACACCCTACACTTTATACCCTACACTCTATACCCTACACTCTATACCCTACACTCTATACCCTACACTCTACAACCTACACTCTACACTCTATACCCTACACTCTACACCCTGCACTCTGTACCCTACACTCTACACTCTTTACCCTACACTCTATACCCTACACTCTATACCCTACACTCTATACCCTACACTCTACACTTTATACCCTACACTCTATACCATACACTCTATACCCTACACTCTACACTTTATACCCTACACTCTATACCATACACTCTATACCCTACACTCTATACCCTACACTATACACTCTATACCCTACACTCTACACTGTATACCATACACTCTATGCCCCACACTCTCTACCCTAAACTCTACACTCTATACCCTACACTCTATACCATACACTCTACAGCCTACACTCTACACCCTACACTCTACACCCTACACTCTACACCCTACACTCTATACCCTACACTATACACTCTATACCCTACACTCTACACTCTACACTGTATACCATACACTCTATGCCCCACACTCTATACCCTAAACTCTACACTCTATATCCTACACTCTACACCCTAAGCTCTATACCCTACACTATATACCCTACACTCTACACTCTATACCCTACACTCTATACCCTACACTCTATACCATACACTCTACACCCTACACTCTACACCCTACACTCTATACCCTACACTCTATACCCTACACTCTACACTCTATACCCTACACTCTATACCATACACTGTATACCCTACACTCTATACCCTACACTCTATACCCTACACTCTATACCCTACACTCTATACCCTACACTCTACACCCTACACTCTATAACATACACTCTATACCCTACACTCTATAACATACACTCTATACACTACACTCTATACCCTACACTTTACACTCTACATTCTATACCCTACACTCTATACCCTACACTCTATACTCTACACTCTATAGCCTACACTCTATAGCCTACACTCTATAGCCTACACTCTATATCCTACACCCTACACTCTATACCCTACACTCTATACCCTACACTCTACACTCTATACCCTACACTGTATACCCTACACTCTACACTCTATACCCTACACTCTAATCCCTACACTCTACACTCTATACCCTACACTCTATACCCTACACTCTACACTCTATACCATACACTCTATACCCTACACTCTATACCCTACACTCTAAACTTTATACCCTACACTCTATACCATACACTCTATACCCTACACTCTATACCCTACACTATACACTCTATACCCTGCACTCTACACTGTATACCATACACTCTATGCCCCACACTCTATACCCTAAACTCTACACTCTATACCCTACACTCTACACCCTAAGCTCTATACCCTACACTCTACACTCTATACCCTACACTCTATACCATACACTCTATACCCTACACCCTACACTCTATACCCTACACTCTATACCCTACACTCTACACCCTACACTCTACACCTTACACTCTATACCCTATACCCTACACTCTATACCCTACACTCTATACCCTACACTCTATACCCTACACTCTATACCCTACACTCTATACTCTATACCCTACACTCTATAGCCTACACTCTATACCCTACAGTATATACCCTACACTCTATACCCTACACTCTACACCTTACACCCTACACTCTATTCCCTACACTCTATACCCTACACTCTATACCCTACACTCTATACCCTACACTCTATACCCTACACTCTACACTCTATACCCTACACCCTACACTCTATACCCTACACTCTACACCCTATACTCTATACGCCACACTCTATACCCTACACCCTACACTCTATACCCTACACTCTACACTCTATACCCTACACTCTACACCCTACACTCTATACCCTACACTCTATACCCTACACCCTACACTCTACACTCTATACCCTACACTCTACACTCTACTCCCTACAGTCTACACTCTATACCCTACACTCTACACTCTATACCCTACACTCTACTCCCTACACTCTATACCCTACACTCTACACCCTACACTCTACACCCTACACTCTATACCCTACACTCTATACCCTACACTCTATACCCTACACTCTACACCCTACACTCTACACCCTACAATCTATACCCTACACTCTATACCCTACACTCTATACCCTACACTCTATACGCTACACTCTACACCCTACACTCTACACCCTACACTCTACACCCTACACTCTGTACCCTACACTCTATACCCTACACTCTACACTCTTTACCCTACACTCTATACCCTACACTCTATACCCTACACCCTATACCCTACACTCTATACCCTACACTCTATACCCTACACTCTATACCCTACACTCTATACCCTACACTCTAAACTCTATACCCTACACTCTACACTCTATACCCTACACTCTATAACATACACTCTATACCCTACACTCTATACCCTACACTCTATACCCTACACTCTATACCATACACTCTACACCCTACACTCTAATCCCTACACCCTACACTCTATACCCTACACTCTATACCCTACACTCTATACCCTACACTCTACACTCTACACCCTACACTCTATACCCTGCACTCTATACCCTACACTCTATACCCTACACCCTACACTCTACACCCTACACTCTATACCCTACAATCTACACCCTACACTCTACACTCTATACCCTACCCTCTACACCCTGCACTCTGTACCCTACACTCTACACTCTTTACCCTACACTCTATACCCTACACTCTATACCCTACACTCTATACCCTACACTCTACACTCTATACCTTACACTCTATAAACTACACTCTATACCCTACACTCTAAACTCTATACCCTACACTCTATACCCTACACTCTATACCCTACACTCTATACCCTACACTCTACACTCTATACCCTACACTCTATACCCTACACTCTATACCCTACACTCTATACCCTACACTCTATACCCTACACTCTACACTCTATACCCTACACTCTATACAATACACTCTATACCCTACACTCTATACCCTACACTCTACACTCTATACCCTACACTCTATACCCTACACTTTACACTCTATACCCTACACTCTACACTATATACCCTACACTCTATACCCTACACTCTGCACTCTGTACCCTACACTCTATACCCTACACTCTACACTCTATACCCTACACTCTACACCCTACACTCTATACCCTACACTCTATACCCTACACCCTACACTCTACACTCTATACCCTACACTCTATACCCTACACTCTATACCCTACACTCTATACCCTACACTCTACACCCTACACTCTACACCCTACACTCTATACCCTACACTCTATACCCTACACTCTATACCCTACACTCTATACGCTACACTCTACACCCTACACTCTACACCCTACACTCTACACCCTACACTCTGTACCCTACACTCTATACCCTACACTCTACACTCTTTACCCTACACTCTATACCCTACACTCTATACCCTACACTCTATACCCTACACTCTATACCCTACACTCTACACTCTATACCCTACACTCTATACCCTACACTCTATACCCTACACTCTATACCCTACACTCTACACTCTATACCCTACACTCTATACCCTACACTCTATACCCTACATTTTACACTCTATACCCTACACTCTACACTATATACCCTACACTCTATACCCTACACTCTGCACTCTGTACCCTACACTCTATACCCTACACTCTAAACCCTACACTCTATACCCTACACTCTATACCCTACACCCTACACTCTACACTCTATACCCTACACTCTACACTCTACTCCCTACACTCTACACTCTATACCCTACACTCTACACTCTATACCCTACACTCTACTCCCTACACTCTATACCCTACACTCTACACCCTACACTCTACACCCTACACTCTATACCCTACACTCTATACCCTACACTCTATACCCTACACCCTACACTCTACACCCTACACTCTATACCCTACACTCTATACCCTACACTCTATACCCTACACTCTATACCCTACACTCTATACGCTACACTCTACACCCTACACTCTACACTCTACACCCTACACTATGTACCCTACACTCTATACCCTACACTCTACACTCTTTACCCTACACTCTATACCCTACACTCTATACCCTGCACCCTATACCCTACACTCTATACCCTACACTCTATACCCTACACTCTATACCCTACACTCTAAACTCTATACCCTACACTCTACACTCTATACCCTACACTCTATAACATACACTCTATACCCTACACTCTATACCCTACACTCTATACCCTACACTCTATACCATACACTCTACACCCTACACTCTAATCCCTACACCCTACACTCTATACCCTACACTCTATACCCTACACTCTATACCCTACACTCTACACCCTACACTCTACACCCTACACTCTATACCCTGCACTCTATACCCTACACTCTATACCCTACACCATACACTCTACACCCTACACTCTATACCCTACACTCTACACCCTACACTCTACACTCTATACCCTACCCTCTACACCCTGCACTCTGTACCCTACACTCTACACTCTTTACCCTACACTCTATACCCTACACTCTATACCCTACACTCTATAACCTACACTCTATACCCTACACTCTACACTCTATACCCTACACTCTATACCTTACACTCTATACCCTACACTCTATACCCTACACTCTATACCCTACAATCTACACTCTATACCCTACACTCTATACCCTACACTCTATACCCTACACTCTATACCCTACACTCTACACTCTATACCCTACACTCTATACCCTACACTCTATACCCTACACTTTACACTCTTTACCCCACACTCTACACTATATACCCTACACTCTATACCCTACACTCTGCACTCTGTACCCTACACTCTATACCCTACACTCTACACTCTATACCCTACACTCTATACCCTACACTCTATACCCTACACTCTACACTCTATACCATACACTCTACACCCTACACTCTATACCATACACTCTATACCCTACACTCTACACTTTATACACTACACTCTATACCATACACTCTACACTGTATACCCTACACTCTATACCATACACTCTATACCCTACACTCTATACCCTACAATCTAATCCCTACACTCTACACTCTATACCCTACACTCTAAACCCTACACTCTACACTCTATACCCTACACTCTAATCCCTACACTCTACACCCTACACTCTACACCCTACACTCTATACCCTACACTCTATACCCTACACTCTACACTCTATACCCTACACTCTATACCCTACACTCTACACTCTATACCCTACACTCTATACCATACACGCTATACCCTACACTCTGCACTCTGTACCCTACACTCTATACCCTACACTCTACACTCTATACCCTACACTCTATACCCTACACTCTATACCCTACACTCTACACTCTATACCATACACTCTACACCCTACACTCTATACCCTACACTCTATACCCTACAATCTAATCCCTACACTCTACACTCTATACCCTACACTCTAAACCCTACACTCTACACTCTATACCCTACACTCTAATCCCTACACTCTACACCCTACACTCTACACCCTACACTCTATACCCTACACTCTATACCCTACACTCTACACTCTATACCCTACACTCTATACCCTACACTCTACACTCTAACCCTACACTCTATACCATACACGCTATACCCTACACTCTATACCATACACTCTATACCCTACACTCTATACCCTACACTCTACACCCTACACTCTATACCTTACACTCTATACCCTACACTCTATACCCTACACTCTAAACTCTATACCCTAGACTCTACACTCTATACCCTATAACATACACTCTATACCCTACACTCTATACCCTACACTCTATACCGTACACTCTACACTCTATACCCTACACTCTATACCATACACTCTACACCATACACTCTACAGCATACACTCTATACCCTACACTCTACACTCTATACCCTACACTCTATACCCTACACTCTATACACTACACTCTATACACTACACTCTATACCCTACACTCTATACCATACACTCTACACCCTACACTCTATACCATACACTCTATACCCTACACTCTACACTCTATACCCTACACTCTATAACCTACACTCTATACCCTACACTATACACTCTATACCTTACACTCTACACCATACACTCTATACCCTATACCCTACAATCTATACCATACACTCTATACCCCACACTCTATACCCTACACTCTATACCCTACACTCTACACTCTATACCCTACACTCTATACCATACACTGTATACCCTACACTCTATACCCTACACTCTATACCCTACACTCTATACCCTACACTCTACACTCTACACCCTACACTCTATAACATACACTCTATACACTACACTCTATACCCTACACTTTACACTCTACATTCTATACCTTACACTCTATACCCTACACTCTATACTCTACACTCTATAGCCTACACTCTATAGCCTACACTCTATATCCTACACCCTACACTCTATACCCTACACTCTATACCCTACACTCTACACTCTATACCCTACACTCTATACCCTACACTCTACACTCTATGCCCTACACTCTATACCCTACACTCTAATCCCTACACTCTACACTCTATACCCTACACTCTATACCCTACACTCTACACTCTATACCATACACTCTATACCCTACACTCTATACCCTACACTCTATAACCTACACTCTACACTCTATACCCTACACTCTATACCCTACACTCTATACCCTACACTTTACACTCTATACCCTACACTCTACACTATATACCCTACACTCTATACCCTACACTCTGCACTCTGTACCCTACACTCTATACCCTACACTCTACACTCTATACCCTACACTCTACACCCTACACTCTATACCCTACACTCTATACCCTACACCCTACACTCTACACTCTATACCCTACACTCTACACTCTACTCCCTACACTCTACACTCTATACCCTACACTCTACACTCTATACCCTACACTCTACTCCCTACACTCTATACCCTACACTCTACACCCTACACTCTACACCCTACACTCTATACCCTACACTCTATACCCTACACTCTATACCCTACACTCTATACCCTACACTCTACACCCTACACTCTACACCCTACACTCTATACCCTACACTCTATACCCTACACTCTATACCCTACACTCTATACCCTACACTCTACACCCTACACTCTACACCCTACACTCTACACCCTACACTCTGTACCCTACACTCTATACCCTACACTCTACACTCTTTACCCTACACTCTATACCCTACACTCTATACCCTGCACCCTATACCCTACACTCTATACCCTACACTCTATACCCTACACTCTATACCCTACACTCTAAACTCTATACCCTACACTCTACACTCTATACCCTACACTCTATAACATACACTCTATACCCTACACTCTATACCCTACACTCTATACCCTACACTCTATACCATACACTCTACACCCTACACTCTAATCCCTACACCCTACACTCTATACCCTACACTCTATACCCTACACTCTATACCCTACACTCTACACCCTACACTCTACACTCTACACCCTACACTCTATACCCTGCACTCTATACCCTACACTCTATACCCTACACCCTACACTCTACACCCTACACTCTATACCCTACAATCTACACCCTACACTCTACACTCTATACCCTACCCTCTACACCCTGCACTCTGTACCCTACACTCTACACTCTTTACCCTACACTCTATACCCTACACTCTATACCCTACACTCTATACCCTACACTCTACACTCTATACCTTACACTCTATACCCTACACTCTATACCCTACACTCTAAACTCTATACCCTACACTCTATACCCTACACTCTATACCCTACACTCTATACCCTACACTCTACACTCTATACCCTACACTCTATACCCTACACTCTATACCCTACACTCTATACCCTACACTCTACACTCTATACCCTACACTCTATACCCTACACTCTATACCCTACACTCTATACCCTACACTCTACACTCTATACCCTACACTCTATACCCTACACTTTACACTCTATACCCTACACTCTACACTATATACCCTACACTCTATACCCTACACTCTGCACTCTGTACCCTACACTCTATACACTACACTCTACACTCTATACCCTACACTCTACACCCTACACTCTATACCCTACACTCTATACCCTACACCCTACACTCTACACTCTATACCCTACACTCTATACCCTACACTCTATACCCTACACTCTACACCCTACACTCTACACCCTACACTCTACACCCTACACTCTATACCCTACACTCTATACCCTACACTCTATACCCTACACTCTATACGCTACACTCTACACCCTACACTCTACACCCTACACTCTACACCCTACACTCTGTACCCTACACTCTATACCCTACACTCTACACTCTTTACCCTACACTCTATACCCTACACTCTATACCCTACACTCTATACCCTACACTCTATACCCTACACTCTATACCCTACACTCTATACCCTACACTCTATACCCTACACTCTACACTCTATACCCTACACTCTATACCCTACACTCTATACCCTACACTTTACACTCTATACCCTACACTCTACACTATATACCCTACACTCTATACCCTACACTCTGCACTCTGTACCCTACACTCTATACCCTACACTCTACACTCTATACCCTACACTCTACACCCTACACTCTATACCCTACACTCTATACCCTACACCCTACACTCTACACTCTATACCCTACACTCTACACTCTACTCCCTACACTCTACACTCTATACCCTACACTCTACACTCTATACCCTACACTCTACTCCCTACACTCTATACCCTACACTCTACACCCTACACTCTACACCCTACACTCTATACCCTACACTCTATACCCTACACTCTATAACCTACACCCTACACTCTACACCCTACACTCTATACCCTACACTCTATACCCTACACTCTATACCCTACACTCTATACCCTACACTCTATACGCTACACTCTACACCCTACACTCTACACCCTACACTCTACACCCTACACTCTGTACCCTACACTCTATACCCTACACTCTACACTCTTTACCCTACACTCTATACCCTACACTCTAAACCCTGCACCCTATACCCTACACTCTATACCCTACACTCTATACCCTACACTCTATACCCTACACTCTAAACTCTATACCCTACACTCTACACTCTATACCCTACACTCTATAACATACACTCTATACCCTACACTCTATACCCTACACTCTATACCCTACACTCTATAACATACACTCTACACTCTACACTCTAATCCCTACACCCTACACTCTATACCCTACACTCTATACCCTACACTCTATACCCTACACTCTACACCCTACACTCTACACTCTACACCCTACACTCTATACCCTGCACTCTATACCCTACACTCTATACCCTACACCATACACTCTACACCCTACACTCTATACCCTACACTCTACACCCTACACTCTACACTCGATACCCTACCCTCTACACCCTGCACTCTGTACCCTACACTCTACACTCTTTACCCTACACTCTATACCCTACACTCTATACCCTACACTCTATACCCTACACTCTATACCCTACACTCTACACTCTATACCCTACACTCTATACCTTACACTCTATACCCTACACTCTATACCCTACACTCTATACCCTACAATCTACACTCTATACCCTACACTCTATACCCTACACTCTATACCCTACACTCTATACCCTACACTCTACACTCTATACCCTACACTCTATACCCTACACTCTATACCCTACACTTTACACTCTTTACCCCACACTCTACACTATATACCCTACACTCTATACCCTACACTCTGCACTCTGTACCCTACACTCTATACCCTACGCTCTACACTCTATACCCTACACTCTATACCCTACACTCTATACCCTACACTCTACACTCTATACCATACACTCTACACCCTACACTCTATACCATACACTCTATACCCTACACTCTACACTTTATAAGCTACACTCTATACCATACACTCTACACTGTATACCCTACACTCTATACCATACACTCTATACCCTACACTCTATACCCTACAATCTAATCCCTACACTCTACACTCTATACCCTACACTCTAAACCCTACACTCTACACTCTATACCCTACACTCTAATCCCTACACTCTACACCCTACACTCTACACCCTACACTCTATACCCTACACTCTATACCCTACACTCTACACTCTATACCCTACACTCTATACCCTACACTCTACACTCTATACCCTACACTCTATACCATACACGCTATACCCTACACTCTATACCATACACTCTATACCCTACACTCTATACCCTACACTCTACACCCTACACTCTATACCTTACACTCTATACCCTACACTCTATACCCTACACTCTAAACTCTATACCCTAGACTCTACACTCTATACCCTATAACATACACTCTATACCCTACACTCTATACCCTACACTCTATACCATACAATCTACACTCTATACCCTACACTCTATACCATACACTCTACACCATACACTCTACAGCATACACTCTATACCCTACACTCTACACTCTATACCCTACACTCTATACCCTACACTCTATACACTACACTCTATACACTACACTCTATACCCTACACTCTATACCATACACTCTACACCCTACACTCTATACCATACACTCTATACCCTACACTCTACACTCTATACCCTACACTCTGTAACCTACACTCTATACCCTACACTATACACTCTATACCTTACACTCTACACCATACACTCTATACCCTATACCCTACAATCTATACCCTACACTCTATACCCCACACTCTATACCCTACACTCTATACCCTACACTCTACACTCTATACCCTACACTCTATACCATACACTGTATACCCTACACTCTATACCCTACACTCTATACCCTACACTCTATACCCTACACTCTACACTCTACACCCTACACTCTATAACATACACTCTATACACTACACTCTATACCTTACACTCTACACTCTATACCCTACACTCTATAACATACACTCTATACACTACACTCTATACCCTACACTTTACACTCTACATTCTATACCTTACACTCTATACCCTACACTCTATACTCTACACTCTATAGCCTACACTCTATAGCCTACACTCGATAGCCTACACTCTATATCCTACACCCTACACTCTATACCCTACACTCTATACCTACACTCTACACTCTATACCCTACACTCTATACCCTACACTCTACACTCTATACCCTACACTCTATACCCTACACTCTAATCCCTACACTCTACACTCTATACCCTACACTCTATACCCTACACTCTACACTCTATACCGTACACTCTATACCCTACACTCTATACCCTACACTCTATACCCTACACTCTACACTCTATACCCTACACTCTATACCCTACACTCTATACCCTACACTTTACACTCTATACCCTACACTCTACACTATATACCCTACACTCTATACCCTACACTCTGCACTCTGTACCCTACACTCTATACCCTACACTCTACACTCTATACCCTACACTCTACACCCTACACTCTATACCCTACACTCTATACCCTACACCCTACACTCTACACTCTATACCCTACACTCTACACTCTACTCCCTACACTCTACACTCTATACCCTACACTCTACACTCTATACCCTACACTCTACTCCCTACACTCTATACCCTACACTCTACACCCTACACTCTACACCCTACACTCTATACCCTACACTCCATACCCTACACTCTATACCCTACACTCTATACCCTACACTCTATACCCTACACTCTACACTCTATACCCTACACTCTATACCCTACACTCTATACCCTACACTCTATACCCTACACTCTATACCCTACACTCTATACTCTATACCCTACACTCTACACTATATACCCTACACACTATACCCTAAACTCTATACCCTACACTCTACACTCTATACCCTACACTCTACACCCTGCACTATGTACCCTACACTCTATACCCTACACTCTACACTCTGTACCCTACACTCTATACCCTACACTCTATACCCTACACTCTATACCCTACACTCTATACCCTACACTCTACACTCTATACCCTACACTCTATACCATACACTCTACATCCTACACTCTATACCATACACTCTATATCCTACACTTTACACTCTATACCCTACACTCTATACCATACACTCTACACTTTATACCCTACACTCTATACCATACACACTATACCCTACACTCTATACCCTACACTCTATACCCTACACTCTATACCCTACACTCTAATCCCTACACTCTAATCCCTACACTCTAATCCCTACACTCTAATCCCTACACTCTAATCCCTACACTCTATACCCTACACTCTATACTCTACACTCTACACTCTATACCCTACACTCTAATCCCTACACTCTAATCCCTACACTCTACACTCTATACCCTACTCTCTATACCCTACACTCTATACCCTACACTCTACACTCTATACCCTACACTCTATACCCTACACTCTACACTCTATACCCTACACTCTATACCCTACACTCTATAAAATACACTCTATACCCTACACTCTACACTCTATACCATACACTCTATACCCTACACTCTATACCATACACTCTATACCCTACACTCTATACCCTACACTCCACACCCTACACTCTATACCTTACACTCTATACCCTACACTCTAAAATCTATACCCTACACTCTATACCCTACACTCTATACCCTATACCCTACACTCTATACACTACACTCTATACCATACACGCTATACTCTATACCCTACACTCTATACCATACACTCTACATCCTACACTCTACACCACTCTACACCCCACACTCTACACCCTACACCCTACAATCTATACCCTACACTCTACACCATACACTCTATACCCTAAACCCTATACCCTACAATCTATACCCTACACTCTATACCCTACACTCTATACCCTACACTCTATACCCTACACTCTACACTCTATACCCTACACTCTATACCATACACTGTATACCCTACACTCTATACCCTACACTCTACACTCTATATCCTACACTCTATACCCTACACTTTACAATCTACACCCTACACTCTACATTCTATACCCTACACTCTAAACTCTACACTCTATAGCCTACACTCTATACCCTACACTCTATACCCTACACTCTACACTTTATACCCTACACTCTATACCATACACTCTATACCCTACACTCTACACTTTATACCCTACACTCTATACCATACACTCTATACCCTACACTCTATACCCTACACTATACACTCTATACCCTACACTCTACACTGTATACCATACACTCTATGCCCCACACTCTCTACCCTAAACTCTACATTCTATACCCTACACTCTACACCCTAAGCTCTATACCATACAATCTATACCCTACACTCTATACCCTACACTCTATACCCTACACTCTATACCCTACACTCTATACCCTACACCCTACGCTCTATACGCTACACTCTATAACCTACACTCTATACCCTACACTCTATACCCTACACTCTACACTTTATACCCTACACTCTATACCATACTGAGGACCAGTCATTTGAAATGACTTCTCCATGCATTTTATGCATTGGTAAAAGCACTATGATGAAAAGTGTGATATGTTTTCAGGTATCTCCTATACTAATAGAGCCACATGCTCACCGGTTTGCCACATGATGTAGGCCTATAGACTGAACAAGAAACCACCAAAAATTTTAACCAGTCATCGTTCTCACAACACTGAGGACCAGTCATTCGAAATGACTTCTCCATGCATTTTATGCATTGGTAAAAGCACTATGATGAAAAGTGTGATATGTTTTCAGGTATCTCCTATACTAATAGAGCCACATGCTCACCGGTTTGCCACATGATGTAGGCCTATGGACTGAACAAGAAACCACCAAAAATTTTAACCAGTCATCGTTCTCACAACACTGAGGACCAGTCATTCGAAATGACTTCTCCATGCATTTTATGCATTGGTAAAAGCACTATGATGAAAAGTGTGATATGTTTTCAGGTATCTCCTATACTAATAGAGCCACATGCTCACCGGTTTGCCACATGATGTAGGCCTATGTACTGAACAAGAAACCACCAAAAATTTTAACCAGTCATCGTTCTCACAACACTGAGGACCAGTCATTCGAAATGACTTCTCCATGCATTTTATGCATTGGTAAAAGCACTATGATGAAAAGTGTGATATGTTTTCAGGTATCTCCTATACTAATAGAGCCACATGCTCACCGGTTTGCCACATGATGTAGGCCTATGGACTGAACAAGAAACCACCAAAAATTTTAACCAGTCATCGTTCTCACAACACTGAGGACCAGTCATTCGAAATGACTTCTCCATGCATTTTATGCATTGGTAAAAGCACTATGATGAAAAGTGTGATATGTTTTCAGGTATCTCCTATACTAATAGAGCCACATGCTCACCGGTTTGCCACATGATGTAGGCCTATGGACTGAACAAGAAACCACCAAAAATTTTAACCAGTCATCGTTCTCACAACACTGAGGACCAGTCATTCGAAATGACTTCTCCATGCATTTTATGCATTGGTAAAAGCACTATGATGAAAAGTGTGATATGTTTTCAGGTATCTCCTATACTAATAGAGCCACATGCTCACCGGTTTGCCACATGATGTAGGCCTATGGACTGAACAAGAAACCACCAAAAATTTTAATTAGTAATCGTTCTCACAACACTGAGGACCAGTCATTCGAAATGACTTCTCCATGCATTTTATGCATTGGTAAAAGCACTATGATGAAAAGTGTGATATGTTTTCAGGTATCTCCTATACTAATAGAGCCACATGCTCACCGGTTTGCCACATGATGTAGGCCTATGGACTGAACAAGAAACCACCAAAAATTTTAACCAGTCATCGTTCTCACAACACTGAGGACAAGTCATTCGAAATGACTTCTCCATGCATTTTATGCATTGGTAAAAGCACTATGATGAAAAGTGTGATATGTTTTCAGGTATCTCCTATACTAATAGAGCCACATGCTCACCGGTTTGCCACATGATGTAGGCCTATGGACTGAACAAGAAACCACCAAAAATTTTAACCAGTCATCATTCTCACAACACTGAGGACCAGTCATTCGAAATGACTTCTCCATGCATTTTATGCATTGGTAAAAGCACTATGATGAAAAGTGTGATATGTTTTCAGGTATCTCCTATACTAATAGAGCCACATGCTCACCGGTTTGCCACATGATGTAGGCCTATGGACTGAACAAGAAACCACCAAAAATTTTAACCAGTCATCGTTCTCACAACACTGAGGACCAGTCATTCGAAATGACTTCTCCATGCATTTTATGCATTGGTAAAAGCACTATGATGAAAAGTGTGATATGTTTTCAGGTATCTCCTATACTAAGAGCCACATGCTCACCGGTTTGCCACATGATGTAGGCCTATGGACTGAACAAGAAACCACCAAAAATTTTAACCAGTCATCGTTCTCACAACACTGAGGACCAGTCATTCGAAATGACTTCTCCATGCATTTTATGCATTGGTAAAAGCACTATGATGAAAAGTGTGATATGTTTTCAGGTATCTCCTATACTAATAGAGCCACATGCTCACCGGTTTGCCACATGATGTAGGCCTATGGACTGAACAAGAAACCACCAAAAATTTTAACCAGTCATGGTTCTCACAACACTGAGGACCAGTCATTCGAAATGACTTCTCCATGCATTTTATGCATTGGTAAAAGCACTATGATGAAAAGTGTGATATGTTTTCAGGTATCTCCTATACTAATAGAGCCACATGCTCACCGGTTTGCCACATGATGTAGGCCTATGGACTGAACAAGAAACCACCAAAAATTTTAACCAGTCATCGTTCTCACAACACTGAGGACCAGTCATTCGAAATGACTTCTCCATGCATTTTATGCATTGGTAAAAGCACTATGATGAAAAGTGTGATATGTTTTCAGGTATCTCCTATACTAATAGAGCCACATGCTCACCGGTTTGCCACATGATGTAGGCCTATGGACTGAACAAGAAACCACCAAAAATTTTAATTAGTAATCGTTCTCACAACACTGAGGACCAGTCATTCGAAATGACTTCTCCATGCATTTTATGCATTGGTAAAAGCACTATGATGAAAAGTGTGATATGTTTTCAGGTATCTCCTATACTAATAGAGCCACATGCTCACCGGTTTGCCACATGATGTAGGCCTATGGACTGAACAAGAAACCACCAAAAATTTTAACCAGTCATCGTTCTCACAACACTGAGGACAAGTCATTCGAAATGACTTCTCCATGCATTTTATGCATTGGTAAAAGCACTATGATGAAAAGTGTGATATGTTTTCAGGTATCTCCTATACTAATAGAGCCACATGCTCACCGGTTTGCCACATGATGTAGGCCTATGGACTGAACAAGAAACCACCAAAAATTTTAACCAGTCATCGTTCTCACAACACTGAGGACCAGTCATTCGAAATGACTTCTCCATGCATTTTATGCATTGGTAAAAGCACTATGATGAAAAGTGTGATATGTTTTCAGGTATCTCCTATACTAATAGAGCCACATGCTCACCGGTTTGCCACATGATGTAGGCCTATGGACTGAACAAGAAACCACCAAAAATTTTAACCAGTCATCGTTCTCACAACACTGAGGACCAGTCATTCGAAATGACTTCTCCATGCATTTTATGCATTGGTAAAAGCACTATGATGAAAAGTGTGATATGTTTTCAGGTATCTCCTATACTAAGAGCCACATGCTCACCGGTTTGCCACATGATGTAGGCCTATGGACTGAACAAGAAACCACCAAAAATTTTAACCAGTCATCGTTCTCACAACACTGAGGACCAGTCATTCGAAATGACTTCTCCATGCATTTTATGCATTGGTAAAAGCACTATGATGAAAAGTGTGATATGTTTTCAGGTATCTCCTATACTAATAGAGCCACATGCTCACCGGTTTGCCACATGATGTAGGCCTATGGACTGAACAAGAAACCACCAAAAATTTTAACCAGTCATCGTTCTCACAACACTGAGGACCAGTCATTCGAAATGACTTCTCCATGCATTTTATGCATTGGTAAAAGCACTATGATGAAAAGTGTGATATGTTTTCAGGTATCTCCTATACTAATAGAGCCACATGCTCACCGGTTTGCCACATGATGTAGGCCTATGGACTGAACAAGAAACCACCAAAAATTCTAACCAGTCATCGTTCTCACAACACTGAGGACCAGTCATTCGAAATGACTTCTCCATGCATTTTATGCATTGGTAAAAGCACTATGATGAAAAGTGTGATATGTTTTCAGGTATCTCCTATACTAATAGAGCCACATGCTCACCGGTTTGCCACATGATGTAGGCCTATGGATTGAACAAGAAACCACCAAAAATTTTAACCAGTCATCGTTCTCACAACACTGAGAACCAGTCATTCGAAATGACTTCTCCATGCATTTTATGCATTGGTAAAAGCACTATGATGAAAAGTGTGATGTTTTCAGGTATCTCCTATACTAATAGAGCCACATGCTCACCGGTTTGCCACATGATGTAGGCCTATGGACTGAACAAGAAACCACCAAAAGTTTTAACCAGTCATCGTTCTCACAACACTGAGGACCAGTCATTCGAAATGACTTCTCCATGCATTTTATGCATTGGTAAAAGCACTATGATGAAAAGTGTGATATGTTTTCAGGTATCTCCTATACTAATAGAGCCACATGCTCACCGGTTTGCCACATGATGTAGGCCTATGGACTGAACAAGAAACCACCAAAAATTTTAACCAGTCATCGTTCTCACAACACTGAGGACCAGTCATTCGAAATGACTTCTCCATGCATTTTATGCATTGGTAAAAGCACTATGATGAAAAGTGTGATATGTTTTCAGGTATCTCCTATACTAATAGAGCCACATGCTCACCGGTTTGCCACATGATGTAGGCCTATGGACTGAACAAGAAGCCACCAAAAATTTTAACCAGTCATCGTTCTCACAACACTGAGGACCAGTCATTCGAAATGACTTCTCCATGCATTGTATGCATTGGTAAAAGCACTATGATGAAAAGTGTGATATGTTTTCAGGTATCTCCTATACTAAAAGAGCCACATGCTCACCGGTTTGCCACATGATGTAGGCCTATGGACTGAACAAGAAACCACCAAAAATTTTAACCAGTCATCGTTCTCACAACACTGAGGACCAGTCATTCGAAATGACTTCTCCATGCATTTTATGCATTGGTAAAAGCACTATGATGAAAAGTGTGATATGTTTTCAGGTATCTCCTATACTAATAGAGCCACATGCTCACCGGTTTGCCACATGATGTAGGCCTATGGACTGAACAAGAAACCACCAAAAATTTTAACCAGTCATCGTTCTCACAACACTGAGGACCAGTCATTCGAAATGACTTCTCCATGCATTTTATGCATTGGTAAAAGCACTATGATGAAAAGTGTGATATGTTTTCAGGTATCTCCTATACTAATAGAGCCACATGCTCACCGGTTTGCCACATGATGTAGGCCTATGGACTGAACAAGAAACCACCAAAAATTTTAACCAGGCATCGTTCTCACAACACTGAGGACCAGTCATTCGAAATGACTTCTCCATGCATTTTATGCATTGGTAAAAGCACTATGATGAAAAGTGTGATATGTTTTCAGGTATCTCCTATACTAATAGAGCCACATGCTCACCGGTTTGCCACATGATGTAGGCCTATGGACTGAACAAGAAACCACCAAAAATTTTAACCAGTCATCGTTCTCACAACATTGAGGACCAGTCATTCGAAATGACATCTCCATGCATTTTATGCATTGGTAAAAGCACTATGATGAAAAGTTTGATATGTTTTCAGGTATCTCCTATACTAATAGAGCCACATGCTCACCAGTTTGCCACATGATGTAGGCCTATGGACTGAACAAGAAACCACCAAAAATTTTAACCAGTCATCGTTCTCACAACACTGAGGACCAGTCATTCGAAATGACTTCTTCATGCATTTTATGCATTGGTAAAAGCACTATGATGAAAAGTGTGATATGTTTTCAGGTATCTCCTATACTAAAAGAGCCGCATGCTCACCGGTTTGCCACATGATGTAGGCCTATGGACTGAACAAGAAACCACCAAAAATTTTAACCAGTCATCGTTCTCACAACACTGAGGACCAGTCATTCGAAATGACTTCTCCATGCATTTTATGCATTGGTAAAAGCACTATGATGAAAAGTGTGATATGTTTTCAGGTATCTCCTATACTAATAGAGCCACATGCTCACCGGTTTGCCACATGATGTAGGCCTATGGACTGAACAAGAAACCACCAAAAATTTTAACCAGTCATCGTTCTCACAACACTGAGGACCAGTCATTCGAAATGACTTCTCCATGCATTTTATGCATTGGTAAAAGCACTATGATGAAAAGTGTGATATGTTTTCAGGTATCTCCTATACTAATAGAGCCACATGCTCACCGGTTTGCCACATGATGTAGGCCTATGGACTGAACAAGAAACCACCAAAAATTTTAACCAGTCATCGTTCTCACAACACTGAGGACCAGTCATTCGAAATGACTTCTCCATGCATTTTATGCATTGGTAAAAGCACTATGATGAAAAGTGTGATATGTTTTCAGGTATCTCCTATACTAATAGAGCCACATGCTCACCGGTTTGCCACATGATGTAGGCCTATGGACTGAACAAGAAACCACCAAAAATTTTAACCAGTCATCGTTCTCACAACACTGAGGACCAGTCATTCGAAATGACTTCTCCATGCATTTTATGCATTGGTAAAAGCACTATGATGAAAAGTGTGATATGTTTTCAGGTATCTCCTATACTAATAGAGCCACATGCTCACCGGTTTGCCACATGATGTAGGCCTATGGACTGAACAAGAAACCACCAAAAATTTTAACCAGTCATCGTTCATACAACACTGAGGACCAGTCATTCGAAATGACTTCTCCATGCATTTTATGCATTGGTAAAAGCACTATGATGAAAAGTGTGATATGTTTTCAGGTATCTCCTATACTAATAGAGCCACATGCTCACCGGTTTGCCACATGATGTAGGCCTATGGACTGAACAAGAAGCCACCAAAAATTTTAACCAGTCATCGTTCTCACAACACTGAGGACCAGTCATTCGAAATGACTTCTCCATGCATTTTATGCATTGGTAAAAGCACTATGATGAAAAGTGTGATATGTTTTCAGGTATCTCCTATACTAATAGAGCCACATGCTCACCGGTTTGCCACATGATGTAGGCCTATGGACTGAACAAGAAACCACCAAAAATTTTAACCAGTCATCGTTCTCACAACACTGAGGACCAGTCATTCGAAATGACTTCTCCATGCATTTTATGCATTGGTAAAAGCACTATGATGAAAAGTGTGATGTTTTCAGGTATCTCCTATACTAATAGAGCCACATGCTCACCGGTTTGCCACATGATGTAGGCCTATGGACTGAACAAGAAACCACCAAAAATTTTAACCAGTCATCGTTCTCACAACACTGAGGACCAGTCATTCGAAATGACTTCTCCATGCATTTTATGCATTGGTAAAAGCACTATGATGAAAAGTGTGATATGTTTTCAGGTATCTCCTATACTAATAGAGCCACATGCTCACCGGTTTGCCACATGATGTAGGCCTATGGACTGAACAAGAAACCACCAAAAATTTTAACCAGTCATCGTTCTCACAACACTGAGGACCAGTCATTCGAAATGACTTCTCCATGCATTTTATGCATTGGTAAAAGCACTATGATGAAAAGTGTGATATGTTTTCAGGTATCTCCTATACTAATAGAGCCACATGCTCACCGGTTTGCCACATGATGTAGGCCTATGGACTGAACAAGAAGCCACCAAAAATTTTAACCAGTCATCGTTCTCACAACACTGAGGACCAGTCATTCGAAATGACTTCTCCATGCATTTTATGCATTGGTAAAAGCACTATGATGAAAAGTGTGATATGTTTTCAGGTATCTCCTATACTAATAGAGCCACATGCTCACCGGTTTGCCACATGATGTAGGCCTATGGACTGAACAAGAAACCACCAAAAATTTTAACCAGTCATCGTTCTCACAACACTGAGGACCAGTCATTCGAAATGACTTCTCCATGCATTGTATGCATTGGTAAAAGCACTATGATGAAAAGTGTGATATGTTTTCAGGTATCTCCTATACTAATAGAGCCACATGCTCACCGGTTTGCCACATGATGTAGGCCTATGGACTGAACAAGAAACCACCAAAAATTTTAACCAGTCATCGTTCTCACAACACTGAGGACCAGTCATTCGAAATGACTTCTCCATGCATTTTATGCATTGGTAAAAGCACTATGATGAAAAGTGTGATATGTTTTCAGGTATCTCCTATACTAATAGAGCCACATGCTCACCGGTTTGCCACATGATGTAGGCCTATGGACTGAACAAGAAGCCACCAAAAATTTTAACCAGTCATCGTTCTCACAACACTGAGGACCAGTCATTCGAAATGACTTCTCCATGCATTTTATGCATTGGTAAAAGCACTATGATGAAAAGTGTGATATGTTTTCAGGTATCGAATGACTGGTCCTCAGTGTTGTGAGAACGATTACTGGTTAAAATTTTTGGTGGTTTCTTGTTCAGTCCATAGGCCTACATCATGTGGCAAACCGGTGAGCATGTGGCTCTATTAGTATAGGAGATACCTGAAAACATATCACACTTTTCATCATAGTGCTTTTACCAATGCATAAAATGCATGGAGAAGTCATTTCGAATGACTGGTCCTCAGTGTTGTGAGAACGATGACTGGATAAAATTTTTGGTGGTTTCTTGTTCAGTCCATAGGCCTACATCATGTGGCAAACCGGTGAGCATGTGGCTCTATTAGTATAGGAGATACCTGAAAACATATCACACTTTTCATCATAGTGCTTTTACCAATGCATAAAATGCATGGAGAAGTCATTTCGAATGACTGGTCCTCAGTGTTGTGAGAACGATGACTGGTTAAAATTTTTGGTGGTTTCTTGTTCAGTCCATAGGCCTACATCATGTGGCAAACCGGTGAGCATGTGGCTCTATTAGTATAGGAGATACCTGAAAACATATCACACTTTTCATCATAGTGCTTTTACCAATGCATAAAATGCATGGAGAAGTCATTTCGAATGACTGGTCCTCAGTGTTGTGAGAACGATGACTGGTTAAAATTTTTGGTGGTTTCTTGTTCAGTCCATAGGCCTACATCATGTGGCAAACCGGTGAGCATGTGGCTCTATTAGTATAGGAGATACCTGAAAACATATCACACTTTTCATCATAGTGCTTTTACCAATGCATAAAATGCATGGAGAAGTCATTTCGAATGACTGGTCCTCAGTGTTGTGAGAACGATTACTGGTTAAAATTTTTGGTGGTTTCTTGTTCAGTCCATAGGCCTACATCATGTGGCAAACCGGTGAGCATGTGGCTCTATTAGTATAGGAGATACCTGAAAACATATCACACTTTTCATCATAGTGCTTTTACCAATGCATAAAATGCATGGAGAAGTCATTTCGAATGACTGGTCCTCAGTGTTGTGAGAACGATGACTGGATAAAATTTTTGGTGGTTTCTTGTTCAGTCCATAGGCCTACATCATGTGGCAAACCGGTGAGCATGTGGCTCTATTAGTATAGGAGATACCTGAAAACATATCACACTTTTCATCATAGTGCTTTTACCAATGCATAAAATGCATGGAGAAGTCATTTCGAATGACTGGTCCTCAGTGTTGTGAGAACGATGACTGGTTAAAATTTTTGGTGGTTTCTTGTTCAGTCCATAGGCCTACATCATGTGGCAAACCGGTGAGCATGTGGCTCTATTAGTATAGGAGATACCTGAAAACATATCACACTTTTCATCATAGTGCTTTTACCAATGCATAAAATGCATGGAGAAGTCATTTCGAATGACTGGTCCTCAGTGTTGTGAGAACGATGACTGGTTAAAATTTTTGGTGGTTTCTTGTTCAGTCCATAGGCCTACATCATGTGGCAAACCGGTGAGCATGTGGCTCTATTAGTATAGGAGATACCTGAAAACATATCACACTTTTCATCATAGTGCTTTTACCAATGCATAAAATGCATGGAGAAGTCATTTCGAATGACTGGTCCTCAGTGTTGTGAGAACGATGACTGGTTAAAATTTTTGGTGGTTTCTTGTTCAGTACATAGGCCTACATCATGTGGCAAACCGGTGAGCATGTGGCTCTATTAGTATAGGAGATACCTGAAAACATATCACACTTTTCATCATAGTGCTTTTACCAATGCATAAAATGCATGGAGAAGTCATTTCGAATGACTGGTCCTCAGTGTTGTGAGAACGATGACTGGTTAAAATTTTTGGTGGTTTCTTGTTCAGTCCATAGGCCTACATCATGTGGCAAACCGGTGAGCATGTGGCTCTATTAGTATAGGAGATACCTGAAAACATATCACACTTTTCATCATAGTGCTTTTACCAATGCATAAAATGCATGGAGAAGTCATTTCGAATGACTGGTCCTCAGTGTTGTGAGAACGATGACTGGTTAAAATTTTTGGTGGTTTCTTGTTCAGTCTATAGGCCTACATCATGTGGCAAACCGGTGAGCATGTGGCTCTATTAGTATAGGAGATACCTGAAAACATATCACACTTTTCATCATAGTGCTTTTACCAATGCATAAAATGCATGGAGAAGTCATTTCAAATGACTGGTCCTCAGTGTTGTGAGAACGATGACTGGTTAAAATTTTTGGTGGTTTCTTGTTCAGTCCATAGGCCTACATCATGTGGCAAACCGGTGAGCATGTGGCTCTATTAGTATAGGAGATACCTGAAAACATATCACACTTTTCATCATAGTGCTTTTACCAATGCATAAAATGCATGGAGAAGTCATTTCGAATGACTGGTCCTCAATGTTGTGAGAACGATTACTAATTAAAATTTTTGGTGGTTTCTTGTTCAGTCCATAGGCCTACATCATGTGGCAAACCGGTGAGCATGTGGCTCTATTAGTATAGGAGATACCTGAAAACATATCACACTTTTCATCATAGTGCTTTTACCAATGCATAAAATGCATGGAGAAGTCATTTCGAATGACTGGTCCTCAGTGTTGTGAGAACGATGACTGGTTAAAATTTTTGGTGGTTTCTTGTTCAGTCCATAGGCCTACATCATGTGGCAAACCGGTGAGCATGTGGCTCTATTAGTATAGGAGATACCTGAAAACATATCACACTTTTCATCATAGTGCTTTTACCAATGCATAAAATGCATGGAGAAGTCATTTCGAATGACTGGTCCTCAGTGTTGTGAGAACGATGACTGGTTAAAATTTTTGGTGGTTTCTTGTTCAGTCCATAGGCCTACATCATGTGGCAAACCGGTGAGCATGTGGCTCTATTAGTATAGGAGATACCTGAAAACATATCACACTTTTCATCATAGTGCTTTTACCAATGCATAAAATGCATGGAGAAGTCATTTCGAATGACTGGTCCTCAGTGTTGTGAGAACGATGACTGGTTAAAATTTTTGGTGGTTTCTTGTTCAGTCCATAGGCCTACATCATGTGGCAAACCGGTGAGCATGTGGCTCTATTAGTATAGGAGATACCTGAAAACATATCACACTTTTCATCATAGTGCTTTTACCAATGCATAAAATGCATGGAGAAGTCATTTCGAATGACTGGTCCTCAGTGTTGTGAGAACGATGACTGGTTAAAATTTTTGGTGGTTTCTTGTTCAGTCCATAGGCCTACATCATGTGGCAAACCGGTGAGCATGTGGCTCTATTAGTATAGGAGATACCTGAAAACATATCACACTTTTCATCATAGTGCTTTTACCAATGCATAAAATGCATGGAGAAGTCATTTCGAATGACTGGTCCTCAATGTTGTGAGAACGATGACTGGTTAAAATTTTTGGTGGTTTCTTGTTCAGTCCATAGGCCTACATCATGTGGCAAACCGGTGAGCATGTGGCTCTATTAGTATAGGAGATACCTGAAAACATATCACACTTTTCATCATAATGCTTTTACCAATGCATAAAATGCATGGAGAAGTCATTTCGAATGACTGGTCCTCAGTGTTGTGAGAACGATGACTGGTTAAAATTTTTGGTGGTTTCTTGTTCAGTCCATAGGCCTACATCATGTGGCAAACCGGTGAGCATGTGGCTCTATTAGTATAGGAGATACCTGAAAACATATCACACTTTTCATCATAGTGCTTTTACCAATGCATACAATGCATGGAGAAGTCATTTCGAATGACTGGTCCTCAGTGTTGTGAGAACGATGACTGGTTAAAATTTTTGGTGGTTTCTTGTTCAGTCCATAGGCCTACATCATGTGGCAAACCGGTGAGCATGTGGCTCTATTAGTATGGGAGATACCTGAAAACATATCACACTTTTCATCATAGTGCTTTTACCAATGCATAAAATGCATGGAGAAGTCATTTCGAATGACTGGTCCTCAGTGTTGTGAGAACGATGACTGGTTAAAATTTTTGGTGGTTTCTTGTTCAGTCCATAGGCCTACATCATGTGGCAAACCAGTGAGCATGTGGCTCTATTAGTATAGGAGATACCTGAAAACATATCACACTTTTCATCATAGTGCTTTTACCAATGCATAAAATGCATGGAGAAGTCATTTCGAATGACTGGTCCTCAGTGTTGTGAGAACGATGACTGGTTAAAATTTTTGGTGGTTTCTTGTTCAGTCCATAGGCCTACATCATGTGGCAAACCGGTGAGCATGTGGCTCTATTAGTATAGGAGATACCTGAAAACATATCACACTTTTCATCATAGTGCTTTTACCAATGCATAAAATGCATGGAGAAGTCATTTCGAATGACTGGTCCTCAGTGTTGTGAGAACGATGACTGGTTAAAATTTTTGGTGGTTTCTTGTTCAGTCCATAGGCCTACATCATGTGGCAAACCGGTGAGCATGTGGCTCTATTAGTATAGGAGATACCTGAAAACATATCACACTTTTCATCATAGTGCTATTACCAATGCATAAAATGCATGGAGAAGTCATTTCGAATGACTGGTCCTCAGAGTTGTGAGAACGATGACTGGTTAAAATTTTTGGTGGTTTCTTGTTCAGTCCATAGGCCTACATCATGTGGCAAACCGGTGAGCATGTGGCTCTATTAGTATAGGAGATACCTAAAAACATATCATACTTTTCATCATAGTGCTTTTACCAATGCATAAAATGCATGGAGAAGTCATTTCGAATGACTGGTCCTCAGTGTTGTGAGAACGATGACTGGTTAAAATTTTTGGTGGTTTCTTGTTCAGTCCATAGGCCTACATCATGTGGCAAACCGGTGAGCATGTGGCTCTATTAGTATAGGAGATACCTGAAAACATATCACACTTTTCATCATAGTGCTTTTACCAATGCATAAAATGCATGGAGAAGTCATTTCGAATGACTGGTCCTCAGTGTTGTGAGAACGATGACTGGTTAAAATTTTTGGTGGTTTCTTGTTCAGTCCATAGGCCTACATCATGTGGCAAACCGGTGAGCATGTGGCTCTATTAGTATAGGAGATACCTGAAAACATATCACACTTTTCATCATAGTGCTTTTACCAATGCATAAAATGCATGGAGAAGTCATTTCGAATGACTGGTCCTCAGTGTTGTGAGAACGATGACTGGTTAAAATTTTTGGTGGTTTCTTGTTCAGTCCATAGGCCTACATCATGTGGCAAACCGGTGAGCATGTGGCTCTATTAGTATAGGAGATACCTGAAAACATATCACACTTTTCATCATAGTGCTTTTACCAATGCATAAAATGCATGGAGAAGTCATTTCGAATGACTGGTCCTCAGTGTTGTGAGAACGATGACTGGTTAAAATTTTTGGTGGTTTCTTGTTCAGTCCATAGGCCTACATCATGTGGCAAACCGGTGAGCATGTGGCTCTATTAGTATAGGAGATACCTGAAAACATATCACACTTTTCATCATAGTGCTTTTACCAATGCATAAAATGCATGGAGAAGTCATTTCGAATGACTGGTCCTCAGTGTTGTGAGAACGATGACTGGTTAAAATTTTTGGTGGTTTCTTGTTCAGTCCATAGGCCTACATCATGTGGCAAACCGGTGAGCATGTGGCTCTATTAGTATAGGAGATACCTGAAAACATATCACACTTTTCATCATAGTGCTTTTACCAATGCATAAAATGCATGGAGAAGTCATTTCGAATGACTGGTCCTCAGTGTTGTGAGAACGATGACTGGTTAAAATTTTTGGTGGTTTCTTGTTCAGTCCATAGGCCTACATCATGTGGCAAACCGGTGAGCATGTGGCTCTATTAGTATAGGAGATACCTGAAAACATATCACACTTTTCATCATAGTGCTTTTACCAATGCATAAAATGCATGGAGAAGTCATTTCGAATGACTGGTCCTCAGTGTTGTGAGAACGATGACTGGTTAAAATTTTTGGGGGTTTCTTGTTCAGTACATAGGCCTACATCATGTGGCAAACCGGTGAGCATGTGGCTCTATTAGTATAGGAGATACCTGAAAACATATCACACTTTTCATCATAGTGCTTTTACCAATGCATAAAATGCATGGAGAAGTCATTTCGAATGACTGGTCCTCAGTGTTGTGAGAACGATGACTGGTTAAAATTTTTGGTGGTTTCTTGTTCAGTCCATAGGCCTACATCATGTGGCAAACCGGTGAGCATGTGGCTCTATTAGTATAGGAGATACCTGAAAACATATCACACTTATATGGACTGAACAAGAAACCACCAAAAATTTTAACCAGTCATCGTTGTCACAACACTGAGGACCAGTCATTCGAAATGACTTCTCCATGCATTTTATGCATTGGTAAAAGCACTATGATGAAAAGTGTGATATGTTTTCAGGTATCTCCTATACTAATAGAGCCACATGCTCACCGGTTTGCCACATGATGTAGGCCTATGGACTGAACAAGAAACCACCAAAAATTTTAACCAGTCATCGTTCTCACAACACTGAGGACCAGTCATTCGAAATGACTTCTCCATGCATTTTATGCATTGGTAAAAGCACTGTGATGAAAAGTGTGATATGTTTTCAGGTATCTGCTATACTAATAGAGCCACATGCTCACCGGTTTGCCACATGATGTAGGCCTATGGACTGAACAAGAAACCACCAAAAATTTTAACCAGTCATCGTTCTCACAACACTGAGGACCAGTCATTCGAAATGACTTCTCCATGCATTTTATGCATTGGTAAAAGCACTATGATGAAAAGTGTGATATGTTTTCAGGTATCTCCTATACTAATAGAGCCACATGCTCACCGGTTTGCCACATGATGTAGGCCTATGGACTGAACAAGAAACCACCAAAAATTTTAACCAGTCATCGTTCTCACAACACTGAGGACCAGTCATTCGAAATGACTTCTCCATGCATTTTATGCATTGGTAAAAGCACTATGATGAAAAGTGTGATATGTTTTCAGGTATCTCCTATACTAATAGAGCCACATGCTCACCGGTTTGCCACATGATGTAGGCCTATGGACTGAACAAGAAACCACCAAAAATTTTAACCAGTCATCGTTCTCACAACACTGAGGACCAGTCATTCGAAATGACTACTCCATGCATTTTATGCATTGGTAAAAGCACTATGATGAAAAGTGTGATATGTTTTCAGGTATCTCCTATACTAATAGAGCCACATGCTCACCGGTTTGCCACATGATGTAGGCCTATGGACTGAACAAGAAACCACCAAAAATTTTAACCAGTCATCGTTCTCACAACACTGAGGACCAGTCATTCGAAATGACTTCTCCATGCATTTTATGCATTGGTAAAAGCACTGATGAAAAGTGTGATATGTTTTCAGGTATCTCCTATACTAATAGAGCCACATGCTCACCGGTTTGCCACATGATGTAGGCCTATGGACTGAACAAGAAACCACCAAAAATTTTAACCAGTCATCGTTCTCACAACACTGAGGACCAGTCATTCGAAATGACTTCTCCATGCATTTTATGCATTGGTAAAAGCACTATGATGAAAAGTGTGATATGTTTTCAGGTATCTCCTATACTAATAGAGCCACATGCTCACCGGTTTGCCACCTGATGTAGGCCTATGGACTAGGGTTGAGCGAAACGGGTCGAACATTTTCAAAAGTCGCCGACTTTTGGCTAAGTCGGGGTTTCATGAAACCCGATCCGACCCCTGTGCGGGGTCGGCCATGCGGTACGCGACTTTCGCGCCAAAGTCGCGTTTCAATGACGCGAAAAGCGCCATTTCTCAGCCAATGAAGGTAAACGCAGAGTGTGGGCAGCGTGATGACATAGGTCCTGGTCCCCACCATCTTAGAGAAGGGCATTGCAGTGATTGGCTTGCTGTCTGCGACGTCACAGGGGCTATAAAGAGGCGTTCCCGCCGACCGCCATCTTACTGCTGCTGATCTGAGCTTAGGGAGAGGTTGCTGCCGCTTTGTCAGAAGCAGGGATAGCGTTAGGCAGGGTCCATTAACCACAAAACCGCTTGTGCTGCAGCGATTTGCACTGTCCAACACCACCCTCGGTGTGCAGGGACAGTGGAAGTTTTTTTTTTTTTTTTTTTCCCCTCAGCGCTGTAGCTCATTGGGCTGCCCTAGAAGGCTCCCTGATAGCTGCATTGCTGTGTGTACGCCGCTGTGCAAACCAACTGCTTTTTTCAAAGCACAAATCCTCTTGTTCCTTCCTTTCTGCACAGCTATCTTTTTTGTTTGTCCACACTTTTTATTTCATTTGTGCATCAGTCCACTCCTTATTGCTGCCTGCCATACCTGGCTGAGATTACTGCAGGCAGGGAGATAGTAGCTGCCTGCCATACCTGGCTGAGATTACTGCAGGCAGGGAGATAGTAATTGTAGGACATTTTTTTTTTTTTTTTTTTTTTTGGTGGGAGATTAAGATTGGCAATTTGGCATTTCTGCTAGAGTGCCATCCCTGTGTGTGCCATCTCTCTCACATAGTGGGCCATAGAAAGCCTTTTCATTTTTCTGTATTTTTTTTTGTGGGGTGTATAAATTCTCCCTGATAAAAATACAGTGGGAGATTAATATTGGCCTTTGGGCTTGTGTGCCAGTCCTGAGTGTGCCATCTCTCTCACAAATAGTGGGCCATAGAAAGCCTATTTATTTTTTTTTTTGGTTTTATAAATTCTCCCTGAAAAAAAGGGAGATTAATATTGGCCTCTGGGCTTGTGTGCCAGTCCTGAGCGTGCCATCTGTGCCAGCCCTGAGCGTGCCATCTCTCTCACAAATAGTGGGCCATAGAAAGCCTATTTAATTTTTTTTTTTGTTTTATAAATTTTCCCTGAAAAAAGGGAGATTAATATTGGCCTCTGGGCTTGTGTGCCAGTTGTGAGCGTGCCATCTGTGCCAGTCCTGAGCGTGCCATCTCTCTCACAAATAGTGGGCCATAGAAAGCCTATTTAAATATTTTTTTGGTTTTATAAATTCTCCCAGAAAAAAAGGGAGATTAATATTGGCCTCTGGGCTTGTGTGCCAGTCCTGAGCGTGCCATCTGTGCCAGCCAGCCCTGAGCGTGCCATCTCTCTCACAAATAGTGGGCCATAGAAAGCCTATTTAATTTTTTTTTTTGTTTTATCAATTTTCCCTGAAAAAAGGGAGATTAATATTGGCCTCTGGGCTTGTGTGCCAGTTGTGAGCGTGCCATCTGTGCCAGTCCTGAGCGTGCCATCTCTCTCACAAATAGTGGGCCATAGAAAGCCTATTTAAATATTTTTTTGGTTTTATAAATTCTCCCAGAAAAAAAGGGAGATTAATATTGGCCTCTGGGCTTGTGTGCCAGTCCTGAGCGTGCCATCTGTGCCAGCCAGCCCTGAGCGTGCCATCTCTCTCACAAATAGTGGGCCATAGAAAGCCTATTTAATTTTTTTTTTTGTTTTATCAATTTTCCCTGAAAAAAGGGAGATTAATATTGGCCTCTGGGCTTGTGTGCCAGTTGTGAGCGTGCCATCTGTGCCAGTCCTGAGCGTGCCATCTCTCTCACAAATAGTGGGCCATAGAAAGCCTATTTAAATATTTTTTTGGTTTTATAAATTCTCCCAGAAAAAAAGGGAGATTAATATTGGCCTCTGGGCTTCTGTGCCAGTCCTGAGCGTGCCATCTGTGCCAGTCCTGAGCGTCCCATCTCTCTCACAAATAGTGGGCCATAGAAAGCCTATTTTATTTTTTTTTTGGGTTTTAGAAATTCTCCCTGAAAAAAGGGAGATTAATATTGGCCTCTGGGCTTGTGTGCCAGTTGTGAGCGTGCCATCTGTGCCAGTCCTGAGCGTGCCATCTCTCTCACAAATAGTGGGCCATAGAAAGCCTATTTAAATTTTTTTTTGGTTTTATAAATTCTCCCAGAAAAAAAGGGAGATTAATATTGGCCTCTGGGCTTCTGTGCCAGTCCTGAGCGTGCCATCTGTGCCAGTCCTGAGCGTCCCATCTCTCTCACAAATAGTGGGCCATAGAAAGCCTATTTTATTTTTTTTTTGGGTTTCAGAAATTCTCCCTGGAAAAAAAAGGGAGATTAATATTGCCCTTTGGGCTTGTGTGCCAGTACTAAGCGTTCCATCTCTCTCTCTCTCTCAGTCAGTGGGCCATAGAACGCATATTTTTGGTTTTATTTGTTTTCTAAATTCTCCCTGAAAAAATCATTTTATTTTATTTGGTTTCTAAATTCTTCCTGATAAAATCATATTTTTTTTATTATTTTTATTTCTAAAGTCTCCCTGAAAAAAAAAAAAAAAAAACAACCAAAAAAACAGTGGGAGATTAATATTGGCCTTTCTGCTTGTGTGCCAGTCTTGACTCCTGGGTGTGCCATCTCTCTCTCTCTCTCTCTCTCTCTCTCTCTCTCCAATTGTGGTCCATAGAAAGCCTATATTTTTTTTCCTTGATTTGGGTTCTAAAATCTACCAGAGAAAATAACTACATCAATCATTGGTAGAAAAATATTGGCCTCTGGGTTTGTGTGCCACTCCTGACTCCTGTGTGCGTCATCTCTCAGTCAGTGGGCCATAGAACGCCTATTTTTGGTTTTATTTGTTTTCTAAATTCTCCCTGAAAAAATCATTTTATTTTATTTGGTTTCTAAATTCTTCCTGATAAAATCATATTTTTTTTATTATTTTTTTTTCTAAAGTCTCCCTGAAAAAAAAAAAAAAAAACAGTGGGAGATTAATATTGGCCTTTCTGCTTGTGTGCCAGTCTTGACTCCTGGGTGCGTCATCTCTCAGTCAGTGGGCCATAGAACGCCTATTTTTGGTTTTATTTGTTTTATAAATTCTCCCTGAAAAAATCATTTTATTTTATTTGGTTTCTAAATTCTTCCTGATAAAATCATATTTTTTTTATTATTTTTTTTTCTAAAGTCTCCCTGAAAAAAAAAAAAAAAAAACAACCAAAAAAAACAGTGGGAGATTAATATTGGCCTTTCTGCTTGTGTGCCAGTCTTGACTCCTGGGTGCGTCATCTCTCAGTCAGTGGGCCATAGAACGCCTATTTTTGGTTTTATTTGTTTTATAAATTCTCCCTGAAAAAATCATTTTATTTTATTTGGTTTCTAAATTCTTCCTGATAAAATCATATTTTTTTTATTATTTTTTTTTCTAAAGTCTCCCTGAAAAAAAAAAAAAAAAAAACAACCAAAAAAAACAGTGGGAGATTAATATTGGCCTTTCTGCTTGTGTGCCAGTCTTGACTCCTGGGTGTGCCATCTCTCTCTCTCTCTCTCTCTCTCTCTCTCTCTCTCTCTCTCTCTCTCTCCAATTGTGGTCCATAGAAAGCCTATATTTTTTTTCCTTGATTTGGGTTCTAAAATCTACCAGAGAAAATAACTACATCAATCATTGGTAGAAAAATATTGGCCTCTGGGTTTGTGTGCCACTCCTGACTCCTGTGTGCGTCATCTCTCAGTCAGTGGGCCATAGAACGCCTATTTTTGTTTTTATTTGTTTTATAAATTCTCCCTGAAAAAATCATTTTATTTTATTTGGTTTCTAAATTCTTCCTGATAAAATCATATTTTTTTTATTATTTTTTTTTCTAAAGTCTCCCTGAAAAAAAAAAAAAAAAAAAAACAAAAAAAAAAAACTGGGAGATTAATATTGGCCTTTCTGCTTGTGTGCCAGTCTTGACTCCTGGGTGTGCCATCTCTCTCTCTCTCTCTCTCCAATTGTGGTCCATAGAAAGCCTACATTTTTTTTCCTTGATTTGGGTTCCAAAATCTACCAGAGAAAATAACTCCATCAATCATTGGTAGAAAAATATTGGCCTCTGGGCTTGTGTGCCACTCCTGATTCCTGTGTGCGTCATCTCTCACTCAGTGGCCCATAGAAAGCATATAGTTTGTTACATTTGTTTTCTAAATTCTCCCTGCAAAAATCTATTTTTTTTTTTTGGGGGGTTTCTAAAGTGTTCCTGAAAAAAATAAAAATAAAAAAAAAATAATAGTGTGACATTAATATTAACATTTGTGCTTCAGTGACAGTCCTGCGTGTGGGGCATCTCTCTAATTTGCAGCCACCAAAAAAAGAGTGTGTAACATTGGGCCTGATTTTCGCTGTGGTCTCACCAACCTGTAAAGGGGTAGCTAAATCATACTGAAGTTATAGCTCACCGTGTAAGTTGTGTGACTGCAACAAATAACGTTAGTTTGGTTACGTTTTTAAAACAATGAGGAAGTCTAGTGGAAGAGGTCGTGGCCGGGGGCGTTCATTGTCAGCTGGTAATGAGGGTAGTGGTAGTGGTGGAGCATCAGGTGGTCGTGGGGGAAAAAATATTGCACCTAAGTCTGGAGCTGTGGAGCCAGGTTCGTCGTCCGGCTACACAAGGCCTCGAACGCTCCCTTTTCTGGGATTAGGAAAACCGCTTTTAAAGCCGGAGCAGCAAGAGCAAGTTTTGGCTTATCTTGCTGACTCAGCCTCTAGCTCTTTTGCCTCATCTCGTGAAACTGGTAAAAGTAAAAGCAGCGCGTCGTTAGTGGATGTTCACGGTCAGGGACAAGTCACTTCCTTGTCCTCTTCAGCAAAAACAACAACAGAGAAGAATGCAGCAGGCGACACAACGGGTTACTCCATGGAGCTCTTTACACATACCGTCCCTGGCTTAGAAAGTGAAGCAGTTAACAGTCCATGCCCATTACAAATTGAATCTGACATGGAGTGCACTGACGCACAGCCACAGCCAGACTACTATGCTGGTCCTTTGACTCAGACCACAACATTGCCCTCGCAGGGTGCTGATCAAGAATCAGACCCTGATGAGACTATGTTGCCCCATCACGAACGCTATACCACCGAACGACACGGTGACACAGACGAAGTTGCGCAGGAGGTACAAGAAGAGTTATTAGATGACCCAGTTCTTGACCCCGATTGGCAGCCATTGGGGGAACAGGGTGCAGGCGGCAGCAGTTCTGAAGCAGAGGAGGAGGAGGGGCCGCAGCAGGCATCAACATCGCCACAGGTTCCATCTGCCGGGCCCGTATCTTGCCCAAAACGCGTGGCAAAGCCAAAACCTGGTGGAGGACAGCGTGGCCATCCGGTTAAAGCTCAGTCTGCAATGCCTGAAAAGGTATCCGATGCTAGAAAGAGTGCAGTCTGGCATTTTTTTAAACAACATCCAATTGATCAGCGCAAAGTCATCTGTCAAAAATGTTCTACTTCCTTAAGCAGAGGTCAGAATCTGAAAAGTCTCAATACTAGTTGCATGCATAGACATTTAACCACCATGCATTTGAAAGCTTGGACTAACTACCAAACGTCCCTTAAGGTTGTTGCACCCTCGGCCAATGAAGCTAGTCATCAACGCAACATCCCTTCCGGCAGTGTAGGACCACCATTTAGCGCACCACCTGCTGTATCTGTGCAGGTATCTTTGCCAGGCCAAAGCAGTCAGGGTCAGGGAATCACCAGTTTCGTAGTAGGAAACACTGCATCTAGGGCACCGGCGGCAACAATACCATCTCCCACCGTCTCTCAGTCTGCCATGTCCACCGGCACCCCCGCTAGTTCCACGATCTCCAGCTCTCCAGTCCAGCTCACCCTACATGAGACTATGGTTAGAAAAAGGAAATACTTAGCCTCGCATCCGCGTACACAGGGTTTGAACGCCCACATAGCTAGACTAATCTCGTTAGAGATGATGCCCTACCGGTTAGTTGAAAGCGAAGCTTTCAAAGACCTGATGGACTACGCTGTACCACGCTACGAGCTACCCAGTCGACACTTTTTTCCAGAAAAGCCATCCCAGCCCTCCACCAGCATGTTAAAGAGCGCATCGTCCATGCACTCAGGCAATCTGTGAGCACAAAGGTGCACCTGACAACAGATGCATGGACCAGTAGGCATGGCCAGGGACGTTACGTGTCCATCACGGCACACTGGGTAAATGTGGTGGATTCAGGGTCCACAGGGGACAGCAAGTTTGGGACAGTTCTGCCTAGCCCACGGTCTAGTAAACAGTTGTCTGTAGCCGTTCGCACCCCCTCCTCCTCCTCCTCCTCGTCCTCCTGCAGAAGCAAGAGCTCGTCCACAGACCGCAGTCGCACAAACACTCCATCCGCACCTGCCACTGTTGCACACCAGGTCTCCCATTATGGGGCAGCTACTGGCATACGTCAGCAGGCTGTATTGGCTATGAAGTGTTTGGGCGACAATAGACACACCGCGGAAGTTCTGTCCGAGTTCTTGCAGCAAGAAACGCAGTCGTGGCTGGGCACTGTAGATCTTGAGGCAGGCAAGGTAGTGAGTGATAACGGAAGGAATTTCATGGCTGCCATCTCCCTTTCCCAACTGAAACACATTCCTTGCCTGGCTCACACCTTAAACCTGGTGGTGCAGTGCTTCCTGAAAAGTTATCCGGGGTTATCCGACCTGCTCCTCAAAGTGCGTGGACTTTGCGCACATATCCGCCGTTCGCCTGTACACTCCAGCCGTATGCAGACCTATCAGCGTTCTTTGAACCTTCCCCAGCATCGCCTAATCATAGACGTTGCAACAAGGTGGAACTCAACACTGCACATGCTTCAGAGACTGTGCGAACAGAGGCGGGCTGTTATGTTTTTGTGGGAGGATACACATACACGGGCAGGCAGTAGGATGGCAGACATGGAGTTGTCAGGTGTGCAGTGGTCGAAGATTCAAGACATGTGTCAAGTCCTTCAGTGTTTTGAGGAATGCACACGGCTGGTTAGTGCAGACAACGCCATAATAAGCATGAGCATCCCCCTAATGCGTCTGCTGATGCAAAGTTTGACGCACATAAAGGATCAGGCGTCTGCACCAGAGGAAGAGGAAAGCCTTGATGACAGTCAGCGATTGTCTGGTCAGGGCAGTGTACATGACGAGGTACCGGGCGAAGAGGAGGTGGAGGATGAGGAGGATGATGGGGATGAGTATATTTTTAATGAGGAAGCTTTCCCGGGGGCACGGGAAATTGGTGGCGTGGCAAGGCCGGGTTCTGGTTTTTTGAGGGACACAAGTGACGTAGATTTGCCTGCAACTGCCCCTCAACCAAGCACAACCGCAGATTTGACAACGGGAACTTTGGCCCACATGGCGGATTATGCCTTGCGTATCCTCAAAAGGGACACACGCATTACAAAAATGATGAACGATGACGATTACTGGTTGGCCTGCCTCCTTGATCCTCGCTATAAAGGCAAATTGCAAAATATTATGCCACATGAGAACTTGGAACTAATATTAGCAACAAAACAATCAACTCTTGTTGACCGTTTGCTTCTGGCATTCCCTGCACACAGCGCCCGTGATCGTTCTCACACGAGCTCCAGGGGCCAGCAGACCAGAGGTGTTAGAGGGGCAGAAATCAGAAGTGGCGTTGGACAGAGGGGTTTTCTGACCAGGTTGTGGAGTGATTTTTCTATGACCGCAGACAGGACAGGTACTGCAGCATCAATTCAAAGTGACAGGAGACAACATTTGTCCAGTATGGTTACAAACTATTTTTCATCCCTTATCGACGTTCTCCCTCAACCGTCATTCCCATTTGATTACTGGGCATCCAAATTAGACACCTGGCCAGAATTGGCAGAATATGCATTGCAGGAGCTTGCTTGCCCGGCAGCTAGTGTCCTATCAGAAAGAGTATTCAGTGCTGCAGGTTCAATACTAACAGAAAAAAGGACTCGTCTGGCTACCCAAAATGTAGATGATCTAACCTTCATTAAAATGAACCACAACTGGATTTCAAAATCTTTTGCCCCACCCTGCCCGGCTGACACCTAGCTTTCCTATGAAAAGGTCTTGCCTGTGGACTATTCTGAATGACTTTTCCAATCTCGTAATTTTCTTCACCTGATTGTCCAGCATACGACATGTTTCCACCTCACGAAATGGCCAAACTCCCCACACGGGGCCGTGCTATCGCCACTTTGCGCTTGGACCCTTGAGAGTGCTGTTTGTCTGAAGAGGTGGGTGTGGCCGCTTTTGGTCGACGGCACTGCCACTGGGTCCCTCATAGTACAATAAAGTGTCTCTGGCGGTGGTGGTGCGCACCCAACGTCAGACACACCGTTGTAATATGAGGGGCCCTGTGCCTGTACCGCCGGCCACAAGACAGTTCCCCCCCCAGCTCAAACAGTGCTCTACCACTAGCAAAATTATCTCTCACAGCTTCACCAATGTGTAGTCTAGCCGCTGACATCCTTCAATGCCTGGCACTGACAATACCATTGTTTTGACATTTTTGTTATGTTAGGCCTTCGAAGCCTGTCTGCGGTCCCTTCTTTCTACAACTACTACACTGACCAGGCCACTGCTGGCCGTGTTACCCTGGAACCAATTTAAAAGTGCCTACAGTCAGCCCAATTTTGTTATGTTAGGCCTTCGAAGACTGTCTGCCGTCACTCCTTCCACTAGACTTCCACTGACCATACACTGCTGCCCATGTACCCCTGGAACCAATTTAAAGTGCCTACAGCCAGCCCAATTTTGTTATGTTAGGCCTTCGAAGCCTGTCTGCGGTCACTCCTTCCACTAGACTTCCACTGACCAGACCACTGCTGCCCGTGTACCCCTGGAACCAATTTAAAAGTGCCTACAGCCAGCCCAAGTTTGTTATGTTAGGCCTTGGAAGCCTGTCTGCGGTCACTCCTTCCACTAGACTTCCACTGACCAGACCACTGCTGCCCGTGTACCCCTGGAACCAATTTAAAAGTGCCTACAGCCAGCCCAAGTTTGTTATGTTAGGCCTTGGAAGCCTGTCTGCGGTCACTCCTTCCACTAGACTTCCACTGACCAGACCACTGCTGCCCGTGTACCCCTGGAACCAATTTAAAAGTGCCTACAGCCAGCCCAAGTTTGTTATGTTAGGCCTTGGAAGCCTGTCTGCGGTCACTCCTTCCACTAGACTTCCACTGACCAGACCACTGCTGCCCGTGTACCCCTGGAACCAATTTAAAAGTGCCTACAGCCAGCCCAAGTTTGTTATGTTAGGCCTTGGAAGCCTGTCTGCGGTCACTCCTTCCACTAGACTTCCACTGACCAGACCACTGCTGCCCGTGTACCCCTGGAACCAATTTAAAAGTGCCTACAGCCAGCCCAAGTTTGTTATGTTAGGCCTTCTAAGCCTGTCTGCGGTCCATTCTTTCAACTACTACTACACTGACCAGGTCACTGCTGCCCGTGTACCCCTGGAACCAATTTAAAATTGCCTACAGCCAGCCCAATTTTTTTATTTTAGGCCTTCGATGCCTGTCTGCGGTCCATTCTTTCAACTACTACTACACTGACCAGGTCACTGCTGTCCGTGTACCCCTGGAACCAATTTAAAATTGCCTACAGCCATGTGTTATTATTTTAGGCCTTCGATGCCTGTCTGCGGTCACTCCTTCCACTAGGCCTCCACTGACCACACCACTGCTGTCCGTGTACCCCTGGAACCAATTTAAAATTGCCTACAGCCAGCCCAATTTTTTTATTTTAGGCCTTCGATGCCTGTCTGCGGTCCATTCTTTCAACTACTACTACACTGACCAGGTCACTGCTGTCCGTGTACCCCTGTAACCAATTTAAAATTGCCTACAGCCATGTGTTATTATTTTAGGCATTCGATGCCTGTCTGCGGTCCATTTTTTCAACTACTACTACACTGACCAGGTCACTGCTGCCCGTGTACCCCTGGAACCAATTTAAAATTGCCTACAGCCATGTGTTATTATTTTAGGCCTTCGATGCCTGTCTGCGGTCACTCCTTCCACTAGGCCTCCACTGACCACACCACTGCTGCCCGTGTACCCCTGGAACCAATTTAAAATTGCCTACAGCCAGCCCAATTTTTTTATTTTAGGCCTTCGATGCCTGTCTGCGGTCCATTCTTTCAACTACTACTACACTGACCAGGTCACTGCTGCCCGTGTACCCCTGGAACCAATTTAAAATTGCCTACAGCCATGTGTTATTATTTTAGGCCTTCGATGCCTGTCTGCGGTCACTCCTTCCACTAGGCCTCCACTGACCACACCACTGCTGTCCGTGTACCCCTGGAACCAATTTAAAATTGCCTACAGCCATGTGTTATTATTTTAGGCCTTCGATGCCTGTCTGCGGTCACTCCTTCCACTAGGCCTCCACTGACCACACCACTGCTGTCCGTGTACCCCTGGAACCAATTTAAAATTGCCTACAGCCAGCCCAATTTTTTTATTTTAGGCCTTCGATGCCTGTCTGCGGTCCATTCTTTCAACTACTACTACACTGACCAGGTCACTGCTGTCCGTGTACCCCTGGAACCAATTTAAAATTGCCTACAGCCATGTGTTATTATTTTAGGCCTTCGATGCCTGTCTGCGGTCACTCCTTCCACTAGGCCTCCACTGACCACACCACTGCTGTCCGTGTACCCCTGGAACCAATTTAAAATTGCCTACAGCCATGTGTTATTATTTTAGGCCTTCGATGCCTGTCTGCGGTCACTCCTTCCACTAGGCCTCCACTGACCACACCACTGCTGCCCGTGTACCCCTGGAACCAATTTAAAATTGCCTACAGCCAGCCCAATTTTTTTATTTTAGGCCTTCGATGCCTGTCTGCGGTCCATTCTTTCAACTACTACTACACTGACCAGGTCACTGCTGTCCGTGTACCCCTGGAACCAATTTAAAATTGCCTACAGCCATGTGTTATTATTTTAGGCCTTCGATGCCTGTCTGCGGTCACTCCTTCCACTAGGCCTCCACTGACCACACCACTGCTGTCCGTGTACCCCTGGAACCAATTTAAAATTGCCTACAGCCATGTGTTATTATTTTAGGCCTTCGATGCCTGTCTGCGGTCACTCCTTCCACTAGGCCTCCACTGACCACACCACTGCTGTCCGTGTACCCCTGGAACCAATTTAAAATTGCCTACAGCCAGCCCAATTTTTTTATTTTAGGCCTTCGATGCCTGTCTGCGGTCCATTCTTTCAACTACTACTACACTGACCAGGTCACTGCTGTCCGTGTACCCCTGTAACCAATTTAAAATTGCCTACAGCCATGTGTTATTATTTTAGGCATTCGATGCCTGTCTGCGGTCCATTTTTTCAACTACTACTACACTGACCAGGTCACTGCTGCCCGTGTACCCCTGGAACCAATTTAAAATTGCCTACAGCCATGTGTTATTATTTTAGGCCTTCGATGCCTGTCTGCGGTCACTCCTTCCACTAGGCCTCCACTGACCACACCACTGCTGCCCGTGTACCCCTGGAACCAATTTAAAATTGCCTACAGCCAGCCCAATTTTTTTATTTTAGGCCTTCGATGCCTGTCTGCGGTCCATTCTTTCAACTACTACTACACTGACCAGGTCACTGCTGCCCGTGTACCCCTGGAACCAATTTAAAATTGCCTACAGCCATGTGTTATTATTTTAGGCCTTCGATGCCTGTCTGCGGTCACTCCTTCCACTAGGCCTCCACTGACCACACCACTGCTGTCCGTGTACCCCTGGAACCAATTTAAAATTGCCTACAGCCATGTGTTATTATTTTAGGCCTTCGATGCCTGTCTGCGGTCCATTCTTTCAACTACTACTACACTGACCAGGGCACTGCTGGCCGTGTACCCCTGGAACCAACATCAGAAAATATAAAAATAAGTATTTTGCTTATAAAAAAGAAAATACTGGTGAGATATCAAATGCAGACATTTTAACATTAAAAACAAACACACAACTCTAATCTGGTACAGTACTAAAAATGGCCACCAGCTACAATTACTTTCTCCTGCAAGTAGTTAACTGAAAGTTTTTTTAAATTGAAAACACACATATGGCATCCACCGAGTGTTGTCCTGTCGCGTCTTCTTTATATTATTGCCGAGAAGATGCAAAATAATGAAAATAATAAAATCATTAATTACCAAAATAATAGAGAAAGTCAACACCACATTGCAAATAAACATTCATTCCAAATAAAGAAGCAGGGCGCGTCCGAGGGTGAGTATATACCTAATAAGAATATAATCACCCTCGGACGCGCAATGCTTATTTCCAACAGCCTTCCTTCCTAAGAATCAGCCCTTCCGTCGTGTAGAGAGACGTTGTGTTACACTCCAAGGTGTTCCCCAGGTTGCCTTTCCTGAGCTTCGATCTTCCGGCTCTCGTTTAGTAGTTCTTGGAAACTACTCTGCATTAGGCCTTCAAATTGGGTATGGGGTGTAGAGAGATGGTGTGTTCCACTCCAAGGTGTTCCCCAGGTTGCCTTTCCTGAGCTTCGATCTTCCGGCTCTCGTTTAGTAGTTGTTGGAAACTACGCTGCATTAGGCCTTCAAATTGGGTATGGGGTGTAGCGAGAGGGTGTGTTACACTCCAAGGTGTTCCCCAGGTTGCCTTTCCTGAGCTTCGATCTTCCGGCTCTCGTTTAGTAGTTCTTGGAAACTACACTGCATTAGGCCTTCAAATTGGGTATGGGGTGTAGAGAGAGGGTGTGTTACACTCCAAGGTGTTCCCCAGGTTGCCTTTCCTGAGCTTCGATATTCCGGCTCTCGTTTAGTAGTTGTCGGAAACTACGCTGCATTAGGCCTACAAATTGGGTATGGGGCGTAGAGAGAGGGTGTGTTACACTCCAAGGTGTTCCCCAGGTTGCCTTTCCTGAGCTTCGATATTCCGGCTCTCGTTTAGTAGTTGTCGGAAACTACGCTGCATTAGGCCTACAAATTGGGTATGGGGTGTAGAGAGAGGGTGTGTTACACTCCAAGGTGTTCCCCAGGTTGCCTTTCCTGAGCTTCGATCTTCATGCTCTCGTTTAGTAGTTGTCGGAAACTACGCTGCATTAGGCCTACAAATTGGGTATGGGGTGTAGAGAGAGGGTTTGTTACACTCCAAGGTGTTCCCCAGGTTGCCTTTCCTGAGCTTCGATCTTCCGGCTCTCGTTTAGTAGTTGTTGGAAACTACGCTGCATTAGGCCTTCAAATTGGGTATGGGGTGTAGCGAGAGGGTGTGTTACACTCCAAGGTGTTCCCCAGGTTGCCTTTCCTGAGCTTCGATCTTCCGGCTCTCGTTTAGTAGTTCTTGGAAACTACACTGCATTAGGCCTTCAAATTGGGTATGGGGTGTAGAGAGAGGGTGTGTTACACTCTAAGGTGTTCCCCAGGTTTCCTTGCCATTGCTTCGGTCTTCCGACTCTCGTTTAGTAGTTGTAGAAAAGTACACTGCATTAGGCCATACAAAATGGGTATGGGGTGGAGAGAGATGGTGTGTTACACTCCAAGGTGTTCCCCAGGTTGCCTTTCCTGAGCTTCTATCTTCAGGCTCTCATTAAATTGTGGTTAAATGGAACAACTGCATTTGGCGTACTAGTTGGTTTGGGGCCTACTATCGGTGTCTGCCACTCCTTGCTGTTCTCCTCCACTGAACAAAGCTGTGCCGCCTGTTTACTACGGTTGCCAATTTTGAACTGCATTTCGACTACTTACTGATTTGGCCCTACTCTCTGTGTCAGCCTCTCATTCCAGTTGTCCTCCACTGCAATGCCCCCTGGTTATTCCTGTGTTACCAATTTTGAACTGCATTTAGCCCACTTTCTTCTTTGGGCCTATATCTGTGTTTCCACTTCATCGTGCCCATTGCCCAGCCAGTGATAGATGAGTCTGCTGGTACATTGACCCATAACGCAACATTCCCCGTGCACGCTACACAACAACATTGTGACCCTGCTGAAAGTCAGGTTGCTCTTCCCGCATACCATACCACCTTACACGGGGACAAAGAGGAAGGTGCAGATGAAAGTGCAGGTTCCTTCATCAGGTGGGGGGAGGAATACTAGTTGGCGACGTCACTGGCACAGGGCCTCTCATAGTACGCAAAAGTGTTGCTGCCGGTGGGAGGCGCCCCCGCCGTGCAAACACACCGCTGTACTTTGAGGGGCCCTGTGCCAGTGCCAATGCCAACGAGTGGGCCCCCCCTGCTTGCTCAGGTTCACAGCACTTGCAAAGTTGAAATACTTACCTCTCCCTGCTCCACTGCCGTGACGTGGTCCAGATTTCCTGGGCCCACTAATTACTTGAACCAGCCCTACCCCCCACAACTTTAGCCAAATGACCCCCAATTTCAAATGCCTTCCAATTATTATAAGGTAAATTACGCTTGACAAGCTTCATTAAGAAGAATGGATGGTTTTGACATTAAAATGGCCACTCTAGGTGTTTTCCTGGCCCCCACTCACTGCCGACTATGCTGCCCCATTGACTTGCATTGGGTTTCGTGTTTCGGTCGATCCCGACTTTACGTCATAATCGGCCGATTTCACTCGACCCGACTTTGGACATAGTCGGGTTTCGCAAAACCCGGCTCGACTCTAAAAAGGTCAAGGTCGCTCAACTCTACTATGGACTGAACAAGAAACCACCAAAAATTTTAACCAGTCATCGTTCTCACAACACTGAGGACCAGTCATTCGAAATGACTTCTTCATGCATTTTATGCATTGGTAAAAGCACTATGATGAAAAGTGTGATATGTTTTCAGGTATCTCCTATACTAATAGAGCCACATGCTCACCGGTTTGCCACATGATGTAGGCCTATGGACTGAACAAGAAACCACCAAAAATTTTAACCAGTCATCGTTCTCACAACACTGAGGACCAGTCATTCGAAATGACTTCTCCAGGCATTTTATGCATTGGTAAAAGCACTATGATGAAAAGTGTGATATGTTTT